>NC_071255.1:19147689-19325189 GCF_023375685.1 Ictalurus furcatus | reverse complement strand
GTGAGTGAGAGAGAGAATGTGAGAGAGAGTGTGAGTGAGAGTGTGAGTGAGAGAGAGAGCGTGTGAGTGAGAGAGAGCGTGTGTGTGAGAGTGTGAGAGAGTCTGTGTGAGAGAGTGAGAGAGGAAGAGAGCGTGTGAGTGAGAGAGAGCGTGTGTGTGAGAGAGAGTGTGAGAGAGTCTGTGTGAGAGAGTGAGAGAGGAAGAGAGTGTGTGAGTGAGAGAGAGAATGTGAGAGAGAGTGTGAGTGAGAGAGAGAGAGTGTGAGAGTGAGTGAGTGAGAGAGAAATAGCATATAATGCAGTAGCAAGCTTTCTCTCTGTCAGAAGAAATGGTTTAGATGTGTAGCACTCGTTTTGCTTTAGCACTAGCTGAAGCAATGAAAAACATTGTTTTTTGAACGACTTTCATATTCCTCAGAAACCCGGGAGTGTTAAACCCTGTTCACTGTGTGTGGAATATGAAAAATGCTCTTCATGCTGTTGTGTTTTTTGTTTGTTTGTTGTTTTGATTTGGGGTTTTTTTTTTGTTTTGTTTTTTTAATTACGTGTATCTGTTGATGGCGTTGGTGCCGACAGCATGATGTCATGACAGTGGTGGTGGGAGGGTAATCCAGGTCTCTTTCTTTCTTTATCTCTCTCTCTGTTTGTGCTGTAGCTGGATGAAAAAGCCTCGCTGTGGTGTACCAGACCAGCTCGGCGGTGCCTCCAGATTCAGCGTACGGAAACGACGCTACGCTCTCACAGGACAGAAGTGGCAACACAAACATATCACATACAGGTAGGGTGACGAGCATGAACCTCTTTGCTAAAGTACACTCCTATGATGTATTAATGTAAGTATATGTAGCCCCACAGACCCACAGGTTTTACACTGACGCTGTAGGCACTGTGAAGGATATATTTAAAGGCAGATGTAATGCCCTCATGTGTCTACACTAACCAGCAGAAGTAATGGACTAATTAAACAATCACATTCCTTTTGCCCTCTCTATCTGCCTTACACTCAATCTTATTTTAAATGCAGTTTAAATAGCTCTTTTCAGTCCTGTCAGAATGTCCTATTCTTTCATATTCTCAGCCCACATGCTGTTTTCTGTAAATGTTATAAGGTTATAATATTATATTATCTGACCTGCATTCTAATCCACAAATGTAAATCTGATTCCTATCCTAATTTGATCAGATTTTCCTAAAGCTTTGGTCTGAACTTGTATTAGGAATCATTCTGCACCCTGAATATAATATGCTCTGAGTATAACATGCCAGTCATATCTTTAGAGAATGGACTGAACCTCCATTACTGAGAAACAGGCTGGTTAACTAGATGCCAGTGGTGAAGTATGGAGGAGGAGAGAGCAGAGGCATTCCCCCTGGATCAGCTACACAAGAGCACACAGTGTGTGTTGTTTCTATGTGTAGGTGTGCAGTATGTAATGTAGCCACGTTTTCTTCTTGTTCTGCCCTACAATTCTTAAATGACCCCTGATCACATGAATAATAACCATTTTCTCTACTTTTTCATCTGAAATATATTAAATACGAATATTTGATATATAAGGGTTTGATCATGAGCATGTATAAAATGCTGTTGTCTTAAAGACTGTAATAATGCACTATTAAAATGTAAGTGTGTTTATGTACAGTCATGTGAAAAAATAAGTACACTCCATGGAAATTGTTGGCTTTTTGGGGCATATTTTTGACAAGTTGATATACTTGAACAAAACCACAAGGAAAATTAGGTTTTTCAATCATTTATTCAACAGAAATATCAATCAATTCTTCTGTGGAAAAAGTAAGTACACCCTTGGTCTCAGAAGCTAGTATTGCCCCCTTTAGCAGAAATAACTTCTTGTAGGCGTTTTGCATAATTGTCCAGTCTCTGACATCAGATTGCTGGAATTTCTGACCGCTCTTCCATGCAATATTCTATGAGTTGCAAGATGTTTGAGGGTTTTCTTATATCTACTGTCTTTTTCAAATCCTCCCACAACATTTCAATGGGATTCAGATCCAAGCTTTGACTAGGCCATTCCATAACCCTCCATTTCTTCTTTTTCCTTGGTGGATTTGTGACTGATTGTAGAAGCATGCACTTTGACACCAACAGTTGCAAGACTTACTGTTGCAAGCAGATCATGTGATGAAATTTTGGGGTTCTTGGAGACTTATTTTTGTATCAGACAGCTGAGACGGCCAGTCCTGGGACAAATTGTCAGTCATTTGAAATCTGCGCCACTTGTAGATGATTTTCCTTACAGTGGAATGTATTTTAAATAATCTTTTAAATCCTTTGCCAGACTCATAATCATCCACAGTCTTTTTTTCTGAAGGCCTTAGAAAACTCTTTAGATCTTGGCACGATGACACCACACACCTCAATAACAAAGCGAACACCAGACTCTAGATATGAGAGTGGTATAAATAAGACAGGTTCCACCTGCACTCCCTAAGCAGCTTCTAATCACTGGCACCCAATCATGAACACGTGCTTCTTTTTTTATGGATTTGAAGGTGTGATAAATGTATAGGTGTACTTACTTTCTCCATTAGACTGATCTGGGTTTTTTTTATTAATATAAATTGTGAAAATTACTACAAATTCTTTGTCATTTAATAGAGTGTATGAACTTTATTAATAGGCACTATTTCAAAGAGGATCAAATGTTTGCTTGTCCAAATATGTCAAAAAGCCAACAATTTCCATGGGGTGTACTTATTTTTTCACATGATTGTATGTTACTTTGAGTTGTCAGATGTTGAGAGATGTGGATGCATCTATGTGATACTCTTAATAGACCATATATAAACATGTCAGCTTGTGTGTCTGTATATATTTTGACCAGATCAGAGCTCAGCTACAGGGTGCTTCTAATTAATTCACTCCTCTCTCTGTGTGTAGTCTCTGCACCACTGGAGGTCTTTCTTATTATTTACCTCCATCGCTTGCCCATGGAAGATGGAGCACAGCTTTCAGGCATTTTGTTGTAACAGGCCTACAACAACTTGTACATGGAAAGGTTTAAATGACTCAGGAGGTTCTGGGAGAACCATTTTATTACTAATGACACAAATTTAGTGCTTGATGTGGCATGAAAGAATGTTTGGGCAGTTTGAAACCAGGAGAAATGTTTGGCACGGTTTTATCCTTCTAATTGACAGCCAGTCTGGGATTAAGTGCAAACTATTTTTAGATTAAATGAAACCAATTCGTTTCTTACAACTGTAAAGCAACAGAGTGTGTGTTTTTTGTTGTTGTTGTTTTAAAAAAAGAGAGAAATAAAAGTCAGGGTTATTGAGTTGGCAGGATGTAATATTATGTTCCTGAGTTGCTTTGAATCTCCCTGACAGTACTGTAATAGTAAATTACAGTCATCCCTGCGTTATGGGTTTTCATGTCAGAATTGTTTGGAAATTTGTATGTATACACCATACACGGCGTATATGGCTCTGATGTGTTTAATGTCAGCAAGTCCAAACTTTTGGCACAAAGGCTGACCGGCAGGAGCTACAGCCAATCAGGGGAGAGTGTCAGTACGTTTACATGGACAACAATAATCCGATATTAACCCGATTAAAACAATACTCTGATTAAGAAACTAGCATGTAAACAGTGATTATTGATGACCTTAATCCGACTAAAGTCATACTCGAAGTAAACACATTAACTCGAATTAAGACATGTGGAGTATTCCTGTTTTAGTCACATTATCGACGTGCATTACAGACACATACACACCTTAATCACACTATTAACGTCGTGTGGGAGTTTTCACTGCATTTTGCGACAGGACACACACGTTTGACGGCAAACAAGAGAGCATGACTACGTCCAAAACTACGTACTTACCTACTATATACTAGGTGTAATACATGTATTTCAGTTACTATACAGTAGGTAAGTATGCAGTTTGGGACGCAGCCCACGGCTTCAAGCAGTCGTCTATTTGCACGTACAGCATGACAAATAATTAACTGCACTTGAAGCTTTCGTAAAATTAAAAATGAAACATCCAAAACTGTACACGGTGCCATAACGAAGATGAACTGTATGTTAATACATGAAATTCTGGAGGGAACGTCGGACGGCGTGGCGTGGGGACGTAATGACGTGTGCCGTTAATCGCTCTATGTTCTATAACATGTAAAACCTGAACATGAGAGGAATATTCTAAAAGAGACTCATGTAAACACCTTATTCACAATATTGTCTTATTCAGAATAAGGTCAATAATTAGATTATTGCTGTCCATGTAAACCTAGTCTGTGAAAGTGCAAGCAAAGCAAACAGGAGCATGAGAGAGAATATCATAATGAATTAGGAAAAGTCAGCCAATAGTGAGAGTGTTAGGATTTACTTAAAAAATTACAATAATAGGCAAATATATTCATGTGGCAGAAATGCAAAGTTTCTAAGGGTTAGTGTTATGATATCTTCTACAGTGAAAATATTTGACAGGATAGTGTATCCCCTTTAAACAGCTTAGTGCACGTCTTTCAGACACAGGCAGGTCTTTAATAATATGCTTGTCGTGAATGGACTGAGAAAACTGTAGGTGAGAGAGGACTTTGTTTTGATCTGTGAGCTCTGTAGTATTGCAGATAATGACGACTGTCCCAGATGGCCGGCGTGCATCAGGCCTCTGGCTTATTAAGATATACAGTCTTTCCTGCTTCTCCTGCAGACATAACAAATGTACACACTTTTAAGAACTCACATACAGTATTAATCATGTTGTCTGAAAACTTTTACAACATAAATGGATTATTTGTACCTTTAAAAATATTTGGGGATTTGAATATTTCCCAGGCTGTTGATAATTCTTTATTAGAAAATAAATATCAGTTGATTCTCTGTGATTCTCTTTATAACTGCAGCACAAGCTTTTTTACCTGTCCTACTCTTTCAAGTAGTCCAAAATATTCCTCTATATACAGGTGCAGTACATTGTTTTATTAATGTTGTCCTGATCTACTTTATTGGTTTTTGGGAGATTCACGTTTTATCCAATATGGTACATTTGCTAAATGTTGTTGATTTCATCTGCATTCTTATCGAATGATCCTGCTGGTACTGTAAATTAAAGCACCCCCTCTGACTCCTTACTTCTCCTCTGTCCAGCATAAAGAACGTCACACCTAAGGTGGGTGCAGAGGAGACCCATGATGCCATCAGACGGGCATTTGATGTGTGGCAGAACGTGACACCGCTGCGTTTTGAGGCCGTTCCCTACAGCGAACTGGAGCGAAATAAGAAAGATGTGGATATTACAATCATATTTGCCTCTGGCTTCCATGGAGACAGCTCTCCCTTCGATGGGGAAGGGGGTTTTCTGGCACATGCTTACTTCCCTGGGCCAGGCATTGGAGGAGACACACATTTCGACTCAGACGAGCCCTGGACCCTGGGGAACCCTAACCATGATGGTAAGTATTACACCACTTGCATCTGAGCTGTGAAAGCATTATGGCACAAATACGCTATATATCTATCATGCATTTTTCCCATTTAGTGTAGATATATTATATTTTGTCAGACATGGTGTTTAAAGCTGACCCATTTCACACAGACATACTAAAGTCTAATAGAGTTTGCTGCCTCTGCAGCTCCTTCCAGATATAATAGAAATTGTTTATAAATGTAGGACAGCTAGGGTTATTCAAGTATGCACTGTTACATGTGCACAAGTGCTTCAAATAAAGAACGACTGCTGTGACCAATAACCCCTTGCACCTATTTTTCACTGCTTCTCACAACTGATAGAAGGCCAAAAAGACACAAGGCCAGAAGTCATTTACTTTCAGTAGAGAACTGGGGCTCGTTTTCTGAGGCTATGGATGTGTTGAAAGTATTTAGCTTGTGTGACTAAACATGTTTTGATATTATGCCTGTAAAATTTGGGATATGGGTTTGGGCACCACATTCAAGCTTTCACATGCCCTGTGGGCGAGCTAATCATTTATCTACCCACACATCTAAATAATAAATATTGTCTGTTTTTAACGTTGAAAAAGTTGATATGAATAAAAACAAACTGCTTTGGTTTCGTGTTATGTTGATGGCCACGTTCACTATATGACCAAATGTATATCGATACGTTACCATCAGACCCATTTGTTCTTGTCTCATTCCAAAACCAAGGCCATTAATGTGGAGTCAGTTCACCCTTTGCTGTTATAATAACTTCCATTCTTCTGGAAGGGCTTTTCACTTGATTTTGGAGCATGGTTCTAGTGGATTTATAGTCATGAAAAAATAAGTACACCCCATGGAAAGTGTTCGCTTTTGCGACATATTTGAACAAGCAAACATTTGATCATCTTTGACACAGTGCCTATTAATAAAGTTGATATACTTGAACAAAAACAACAAGGAAAAATAGCTTTTTCATTTGTTCACCAGAAATATCAATAGATGTGATATTCTTCTATGGAAAAAGTAAGTACACCCTTGGTCTCACTAGCTAGTATTGCCCCCTTTAGCAGAAATAACTTCTTGTAGGCGTTTTGCATAATTGTCCACCAGTCTCTGACATCAGATTGCTGGAGTTTTTGACCACTCTTCCCTGTAATATTCTTTCACTTGCAAGATGTTTGAGGGTTTTCTTGTATTTACCGCCCATTTCAAATCCCCCCACAACATTTCAATGGGATTCAAATACAGGCTTTGACTAGGCCCTTCCATAACCCTCCATTTCTTCTTTTTGAGCCATTCCTTGGTGGATTTGTTAGTGTGTTTAGGATCATTATCCTGTTGAAAGGTCCACTTTCAGTTCAACTTCATCTGTTGGACAGATGGCCTCACATTATCTTCAAGCACTTTTTGATATGATGCAGAATTCATAGTTGAATCAATGAATGCAATCTGTCCTTCCCTGAGGCAGTGAAACAACCCCAATCCATAACATTTCCACCACCGTGCTTCACAGTTGGTATGAGGAGCTTCTCCTGAAAAGCTGTCTGTGGTCAGTGCCAAACATATCTGCTGTTACTGTGGCCAAACTACTCTATCTTTGATTCATTTGTCCAGAGCATGTTATTCCAAAAGGCCTGGTCTTTGCCTATATGCTCATTAGCAAGCTGTAGTCTTGCTCTGATGTTCTTTTTAGACAGCAAAGGCTTTTTCCTGGCATGCCTCACATGCAGGTCAAATTTGTGCAATCTGTTTCTGATTGTAGAAGCATGCACTTTGACACCTACAGTTGCAAGACTTACTATCAGATCCTGTGATGAAATTTTGGGGTTCTTGGAGACTTCTTTTTGTATCAGACAGCTCTGATGGCCAGTCCTGGACTAACTGGCAGTTGTTTGAAAGCTGCATCATTTGTAGATGATTTTCCTTACAGTATTTTAAATAATTTGGAGATCTTTTTAAATCCCTTGCCAGACTCATAGGCATCCACAACCTTTTTTCTGAAGGCCTTACAGAACTCTTTAGATCTTGGCATGATGACACCACACACCTCAGTAACAAAGGGAACACCAGACACTAGATATGAGAGGGGTATAAATAGGACAGGTTCCACCTGCACTCCCTAAGCAGGTTTTAATCACTGGCACCCAATCTTCAACACCTCATTCTCACTGTATGGATTTGAAGGTGTGATAAATGTAGGGGTGTAGTTACTTTTTCCATGTGACTTTCCATGTGTTTTTTTTTGTTGTTGTTGTTAATTTAAATTGTGAAAATTAATACAAAATGTCAATTTTATGTGTCCAAAGACATTCCAAAGATGTTCAGTGGGGTTGAGGTTAGAGCTCTGTGCAGGATACTCAAGTTTTTCCACACCAACTATCGGAAAACCATGGTCTTTATGGGCCATACTTTGTACACAGGGGCATTGTCATGATAGAACAGGTTTGGTCCCTTTAGTTCCAGTGAAGGCAAATCGTAATGTTAAAGTATACAAAGACACTCTAGACAATTGTGTACAGCTAACTTTCTGGCAACAGTTTGGGGAAGCAGCACATATGGGTGTGATGGGCGGTCCACATACTTTTGGCCATACAGCGTATTTTTTCCTGTTGAGTAATATTGTGCATGTCGTGCTAGTGGGTGTGTGTTTTTGAACATTTGGAGTATTGTCATTTTAAATAGCCATCTTAATTGAAATTTATTTGTTAATGCGCTTTTCTCATTTTAAAGCTTAGTTGTTAAAAATAATATATCAGTGCAGTTATTAAAAGAAATGTGTTATATAAAAAATATATCAGATGTGTACAAGAAAAAAAGCAATTTAAAACTGTGTTGAAAGCAAACCTATCTTCTTATTAGTATGGTAAAGAGAGTCACTGTTATTGTAGGCCCTGATATGGTAGTAAAGATTTAACCTGTGGCTTGTGGGAAGAACTCTGTTATGACCAATCAGTGATAATGAGCTGGAGAGGTATTACCAGGATGCTGGTGATTCATCCTCGCTCTCTCTCTCTCTCTCTCTCTCTCTCTCTTTCTTTCTCTCCATCATGTGTTGATGTGGCTGATTTCTGTGAACCAGTTTATTCCATAGTGAAGACATGGAATTATGCAATCGCTTAAATTATACATCCAGTGGAAGGGAGAAAATAGCCCGATGCCGAATAAGAGCACATGCATGCATATTTCATCTAAGACTGTGACCGTACATTAGTGTCTGTAATTGTGTGTGTGTGTGTGTGTGTGTGTGTGTGTGTGTGTGTGTGTGTGTGCGTGCGCGTGCGTGCGTGCGTGCGTGCGTGCGTGTGCTGAGGTGTTTTTCTCTGTGTGGCATCTGAACATGTCTGGAGGACAAGTGAGAGAAAAGAATAACAGAATCTGGAAGGCTTGGTGTTCTGACTCATCAAGGCTTCATGCCCTCATTCAGCCAACCAGACAAATATACTGTACACCAAATTAATGCACAAAAGAAGCAAAAAGAAAAAAGGAAAGCCAGTGGGGGAGAAAGAGAGAAAGAGCATGGTTTCATATATATATATATATATATATATATATATATATATATATATATATATATATATATATATATATATATATATATATATATTTATAAAATATGTGTATATATAATATACACACACAGGTATATATGTGTGCAACAATGTGTGCTATCAAGTAAATGTTTTCTGTGGGAGTTTCAGCCTCTCACATGGTTTTGGAGAAATTTTGGCCCACTCTTCTTTACTACATTGCTTAATTTCAATGAAGTTTGGGAGCAACAACATCTCAATGGGGTTGAGGAATGGACTTTAACATTGCCATTTCAACACCTTGATTTTTGTCTTCTTTAGCCATTCACTTATCAAGTTGCTGGTGGGCTTGGCATCATTGTCCTGTTGCATGCCCCAGTTTTGGCCCAGCTTAAGCTGCTGGGCAGATGGCCTCACATTTGTCTCAAAAATATTCTGGTATAAAGTCGAGTTCATTGCTGTGTCAATGACTGCAAGTTTCCCAGGTCCTGTGGCTGCAAAATAAGCCAAAATAATCACCCCTCCACCACCATGCTTGACAGCTGGTATGAGGTGTTCCTGGCGATACGCTGTGTTTGGTTTTTTTTGCCAAGTATGGCACTGTGCATGATGACCAGACATCTCCACCTTGGCCTCATCAATCTAAAGGATATGGTGTGCTTTTGTGATTTAGAATTGAATAAAGGTGTACTTTCTTTTTCCTATGACTGTACAATAATGATTAAGTGGTACTAATTAAGGGTACTAAATTAGTGAAATATAACTCACTTTATTATCTAGGTTTGTTTCCAGGCTGGCAGTTTGTTTAGCTGTAAGAGCAGTAAATACCTCCTCTGTATTTTTCGTTGCTTGTCAGGCTCAACCAATTTCATTTGTGCCTTTCTGTGATTGGCTGCTAGAGGCCTGGAAGAGAGTGACAGGAAGACTGCGAGTAAATCGAGCTGGATATTAGAAACTAATATCCAACAATATCAGATTTTCTGAAATAACATCAGTTAAAAAAAATACATTTTTGAAATTGGCCATCTCTAATGTGAATGCTGCACATCAGAGTGTGTTTGTATGCTCAGCAGCAGTTAGCAGTGCTACTGATGTAGACGAGATTTCAAAAAGATCAGACAAGTCACAGCTTTATTTTTGCCTCTCTTCTCTATTAAAACTCTCCATTGTTCACTTCTTCTGGCCATTTTTCATGTGTTTGATCCATTCCTCCTGCTCTCTGAATATCACTGAGCATATCACTCCCTTCTGCTGTTCCACATTTTCTGTATGAATCACCTATTCTTCACACTGTCTTGGTCTAAGAGCCAGCACTGTTACTCTCTCCCTACCGTCCATTTCCCTCACTTTTCTGTTCACTCTGTCTCTCTGTCTCTCTCTTACCTTCCTTGTGCCATGTAGTTCTTTTACAGACACATACACAAACATTGTCACACACATTGTCAAATCAAATCTCTGGTTGGCCTGTTGCTAGGGAGGTGCCAACCCACTGTGAGCGTGTTTTGCTGTGAGTGAGGGATTACCACCTTCCTCCCCCTCCTCATCTCTTGCTGAGCTACGTACATGGACTTCTGCCAGTGGACTTCTTCTCCACTGTCTAGGCCCTACATCACCTCAGTCATTATGTTCTTGTCTGTCTCTCATCCACTTGCTTACCATTGTTTGCTTTCACACAGAGCATGTTCACATATACAATATACAGTGCTGTGAAAAAAGTATTTCTTCTGTTTTTGTGTATATCTGATACTAAATAGTTTTAGATCTTCAAACAAAATACAACTTCAAACAAAGGCCACCTGAGTAAACATACAACACAGTTTTTATCTATTTATTTTTTTATTGAAGCAAAAAAAAACTTATCCAACACCTATCACCAATGTGAAAATCTAATTGCCCCCTTAAGCCTAAAATCTGTTTGTGCAACCATTAGCAGCAATAACTGCAACCAAGCGCTTACGATAACTGGAGATCAGTGTTTCACTTACTTCTAGGACTAGGACTTACTCTTATGCTTTGGATCATTGTCTTGCTGCATAATCCAGTTGCACTTGAGTTTCAACTTACAGACTGAAGACCGGACATTCTCCTTTAGGATTTTCTGGTAGAAAGCAAAGCATCCCCACAACATCACACTTCCACCACCATGCTTGACCATAGGTATGATGCTCTTTTTGTGGAATTCTGTGTTTGGTTTACGCCAGATGTAACGGAACCCCTGTCTTCCAAACAGTTCCATTTTCGACTCATTAGTCCACAGAACATTCTCCCAAATGGTTTGAGGATCATCAAAGTGAGTTTTAGCAAAATTCAGAGGACCCTTAATGTTCTTCTGGGTCAGCAGTGGTTTTCATCTCATCACTCTCCCATAGATATCACTGTTGCCCAGTGTCCTTCTGATAGTGGAGTCATGAACAGTGACCTTTATTGATGCAAGAAAGGCCTGTAGTTCCTTTGATGTTGTCCTTGGCTCTTTTGTGACTTCCTGGATGAGTAGTGTGCAGAGTTTTTTTTTTCCATTTGGAGATAATGGCCCTCACTGTGGTCTTTTGGAATACCAGAGCCTTTGAAATAGCTTTGAAGCCCTTCCGAGACTGATGTATTTCAATCACCTTCTTCCTCATCATTTCTGGAATTTCTTTCACCTTTGGCATAGTGTGTTACTGGGTAAGATCTTTTAATCAACTTCATGCTGTTGAAAAAGTTCTATTTTCCTTTTTTTCTGTTGAATAAGTTCTATTTAAGTGTTGATTTGATTGAACAGGGTTTGCAGTAATCAGGCCTGGTTGAGTCTACTCCAGCTGAACAACATTATGAATGCAGTTTCATAGATTTGGGGAATTAGTAACTATGGGGACAAATACATTTTCGCACAGTCCCAGTTGGTATTGCATAACATTTTTTGCTTTGATAAATAACATTATCATGTAAAAACTGTATTTTGTATTTACTCAGGTTGCCTTTGTTTCATCTTAGATTTTGTTTTAATTTCTGAACCAATTTAGAACGAGATATACACAAAAACAGACGAAATCAGGCAAATACTTTTTCACACCACTGTACACATGCACCCAGGACTAACATATGTTAGACACTGTACATTCTTACCCAGGAGGTATATACAGCATAACTGCTAGAGATGACCTGTGCTGAATATAAGGCAGGAAAGTAATGTATAAATCATACTGTTATCCTATGAGGATGAGGAGTGACTCATAGCCAACAAAATATTTTTCCTGAGCAATGAGTACTTGACACACTGCTTTTTTTTCCTCTGCTCCTTCTCCCACTTTCTTTCCCAGTCCTCTATCATCATTTCTCTCTTTTCACACTCCCAAGTGTCTGAGCACTATAATGTCGGTGTTTGTGTGTGTGGCATGTTATTATATCTGGTGGGTCTAGATAAAGTTTTTCGTTATTTTGTTATTTGTAGTGTGTGTGTTTGTGTTTCGGCCCATCCACTCCTCTCTGAGTCACTGATGCAGTGAGAGATGGCTTTAAAGACGCAATACCCAAGAATAGGTCACTGATGCTGAAAGTGTTATGGTTTAATTCAAAATGACAATAATAGTTGCCTATTTTTATGTGGCTGAAATAAAATGTGTAAATATTTAAGCCTGTGAAATACCTGCTGAAACCTGAAAGGCCATGTTTTTCAACCAATTAAGTCAACATTGCTAAGCCAATTACAGACTACCCCATGGATGTAGCATAAAAATATCAACTTGACTGGACCAGCAGTTCCAGAGAGACACTTGTATAAATGTCAGAGATACATGTGCCAAATTTGGTAGGCTACCTGTGCAACAGGCTATGCTATGCTATAGTGCCACCATCTCCATTTAGGGGTGCTTGGACCACTAAAACAGATGAGATGAGAAATAAGAAATTCTGTAAATAAATGTACCAATTCAGAAGGGCAAAATTGAAAGACATTTTGAAAAATGAACAGACAAGCCTGTAAAATAATACAACTGATGGTCTTTTACTCCTGTTTATAGTAATATCATCACTGAAGAGCTTGGACAGGAATGTGTTGATCCCTTACAACCCTCACCTTCTTGGTTGATATAAATCAGATAGACTGGGCATGCAATGTGCCTAATGTTTTAAAGCCATTATCATTGAAATGGTCTAGAATCTGACTTTATGTCTACACCTTAAGGAACATTTAAGGACCAGTTAGCACAACTGTCTTAAATTTTACACCCAGAAAATTATGACCAGCTTCACTTAATGCCAGGTGTAATCCCTGTTGGTGCAAATGGCTTCTAGGCTCTCCCTGGCATAGATTTCTATCTGACTAGCAGACATATGTTTAACTTTACTAATGTTGTAGAGCAGCGAGACAGGAAGAGAGCAAATTCCAAAAAATACAGCAGACCTATAAAATATTCTTGTTGTAAATAGGCCTGTAGATATCATGGCAGCATGGCACCACACTAGCAGATAAGAGAGAATAGTTCTGTCTCAGTCTACATGCTCTACACTGACATATAAGGATATGAATTTAGGAGGGTTTCATGGTCTTAAAGATGTTTGCAATAGCTTGGGTCTTACTCAGAAAAAAAAAGTTACATGTGTCTATACTCATGCAGGAAATGAAAAGTTGAGGAGAATGTTTTCGCTGCCTCAAAGGGTCATGGGGTTTAGGAAAACAATGCATAAGAAGACGTATAAAGAATTCATTTCTCTACCTGAGAACACTGCTGTATAAAATTTAAGTGAAAATCTTCATTTTAGCTGATCAGTGCAAACTCTGGTACTTTAAAGA
Source organism: Ictalurus furcatus (assembly GCF_023375685.1). Classification (NCBI taxonomy): domain Eukaryota; kingdom Metazoa; phylum Chordata; class Actinopteri; order Siluriformes; family Ictaluridae; genus Ictalurus; species Ictalurus furcatus. The sequence goes on along the minus strand of NC_071255.1, from coordinate 19,311,476 downwards.
TGCTTTAACTTATGTAGTGTTTACTCCATTTGAATCAAACCCTGGTGTCCCCCCAAGTGCAATTCATTTGTGCAGGTGAGAACACAACATTCATAATTAGGTGCGAATCAAAACAAGTTGAAAGTGAACTCTAGGGCAGTTCGGCTGCAATGAGAACGTGGTTTAACCCTGAATTGATCCAACTGCAGGAAGTGAACCAGACATGCCAGGCATTTTATGTTGCAGTATTGTTTTATAGCTGTGTGCTGCTAACTGATCTGCGGGGTGCTTTTTGCTTCGTTTAATTATGTGCCATGAGCAAACGGACCAAACCAAATAGCAAGCAAATCAAAAGTATTCATTTAATTCTGATTCAGATTCAGCAAACAGACTAATGCTCGAATAAATGACTCAAACAATAGTTTCATCAAATGTCACTGCTTTGTTTCAACAAATTTGAACTTCATCAAATAAATGTAGACAACCATAGTTTTATTATTAGCCACAGATCGGGTATGTTTGTACTGTGTACACATGGTTCAGCGGTTCAGCCTCTCTCTCTTGCTCCAGAGTGCTGCCGGATCAGCCTTGCTCTGGGATTAATGGTGCGGACTCGGCTGTGTGAAGGAGCCAACGGTGTCCTTGTGTTGTGGACTCAGCCTCCTTGCTTTGTGGATGATTGGCAGGATGTATGTTCCTGTGCACCTGATTAAGCCTGATAGCTCTTCTTTAACTGCAAAAGAATAAAATGTTCATTGTCCGCATGGGTCCGATGGCTATCAGCATGATGTCTTCACAAGGAAAATAGAGAGAGGGATTTGTAAATAGTGTGAGCATGTATTTGATCTCTATTCAAACTTTGTGAGACATGAAAAAAGTGTTGTTGTTTTTTTGAGGAAACTATTGTTAAACTGTTTTAGCTTGTTTCATATCAAGTTTATCTTGACTATTAAACAGACATGTATAATTGCATGACCTTCTCATCTGCTTGAGATCTTGGTTATACTGTACCTGCAAGCTATTTTACTGCGAGGTCTGTCCTCTTCCACTCTGTTAGTAAGAAAGGTTGTGTTTCTGTGTTTATGTGATTGCTGTGTCAGTCGCAGTTAGGTGTCCAGAGCTAGTGTTTTGAACTGTATTTGCTCAGTATCCTTTGCTGTATAAGGAGAGAGCACCCTGCTGTCACCCACTAGGCAAGCCCTCAAAATAGCCACTCACCCACTGACTCGAGCATTAACTTTCCATGTGAGGAGCAATACCCTCTTCCGCCTATGTAGTGCTTCTCGCCAAGCCGACTGGACATGGACCGCCGTCCTTAATCTCTCCTGACCTTCAGCAGTCTCAACTCAAATCAAAGAGAGATGTAGACTGCAGGATAACATAGCCTGTTGGAGTATTTAAGCATCAGTCTAGGGAATAAACAGTGCAAAATCAACAATAGATGCTTGAGGGAATGAAAAGAAAGAAATTCAGAGCAAAAGTCAAGAACATTAGAATCTAGAAATGACCATGAAAATACTGAGCTTAGAACAAGGAAGAATTTATTTTTATGGCTAGCAGAAAAACACAGAGAGCGAGAGAGAGAGAAAAAATGCAGACAGAGGGAGAAATGAAGAGATGGAGAGATGGAGAGGCAGCTGGACCCTCCACAATACCCAGTCTGTCTGGCTCATTTCTTCACACCCATGAACGAGCCTGAAAATCTGATCTGTCTAGGAATTAGCAAACCATAATGAAAGAATGCCAGGAATGTGAGCACTCAGCTTTTCTTTCTTTCTTTCTTTCTTTCTTTCTCTCTCCCTCACTCTCTCTTTGTTTTTCTGCTATCAATAGAAAATAAAATCCTCCTTGTTCTGAGCTCAGTATTTTCATGGTCATGTCTGCTGAAAAAAAATAGCAATAACAACAATAATAATAATAATAATTTAGCCAGTATACAAAAGTTTATAATCCACTATTGTGCAGGACCTCTGCCTTGCTCTATATTTTAGCGCTTCAGTGATGAATAACAGTATCATATGATTTTTGAGACTATAAAAAGCATCATTTTGCAGAGCAGAGCATAGGAGGACATGTGACCATGAGATGTCACACCGGGAGTCATGGGATTCAGACCAGAAAACACGGTGAACTCTTGAGCCCGCATTACACCAGAGAGTAGTGCTCATGAAACACAAACACACACACACTATAATTTGTGAGGACCTTCCACTGGCATAATTATTAATGCAGATAATTAATGATACACTTGACCCAAATCGAACACTAACCTAAAGCTCAATAGCCAAAAGGAAACCTTTTGGGGAAAAAAAAAGCAAAATGTTCTCACAAGGTTAAATTGTCAGGTCGTCCTATCTTTCTGGGGACATTTGGTCCTCACGAATATAATTCCTTATAGATATTTAGGGAATCATTCCAGATCATTCCTAATCCATAGTACGATCGTTATGGTAAAGAAGAGTCATGCCCTACTCTTCCTTGGTTACTGACACACACATTATACTGACACACCAGTTTTTATCTGGTCCTACAAAGTTCTCTCTTCTTCCCCCTCTGTCTGCCCCAGAGAAATGAGGAGAATAAATAAATGTGAAATGGTGTTCCCTACAGACCAGAGAAAGACAGACTGCTCCAAGGCTCTGGAGGGAGATCTTGTAAGGCCCCCAGTATTGTTCTGTTTTCCTTGAAATACTGTCCCCCTGGAGGACTGCATATTTAGTAAGCGCCCTGCAGGCACGGGCCACCGTTGTCATCCAGAACAAAATGCTGCAGCATAGGTCCCTGTGGAGAGCCGTGTACATTACAGGAGCTGAGACAGCATCCTAAGCCTGAGGGTCAGTAGAGGCCCGCGTTCAAGATGAGGCAATTGTTTAAGGGCACTGGGATGAAAGCTGCTGTTTTGTTCCCAAACCTTTTCTCTATTGTTGCAATCACTATGGTGTTTTCCATCTAGCTCTTTTCTGCAAATTCTGAAAATTAGAAACATTGCTAAATATTGGGCAAAAAAGTCTTTATACATAGTTAGTTAGAAAGGTTGTTCTATCGATAAAGACTATATGTGAAAAAGAGTGATGGAAACAGATTTTTCTAATAAATTATGACATGGACATGTCACATATTTCAGCGCTATGTACAGTGGTGCTTTAAATTTGTGAACCCTTTATAATTTTCTATATATCTGCATAAATATGGCCTAAAACATCATCAGATTTTCACACAAGTACACATAGAGAACCCAGTTAAACAAATGAAACAAAAATATTATACTTGGTACGTGGTTAAGGCTTTGGGTTACTGATTGGAAGGTCGGGGTTCAAGCCCCAGCACTGCCAAGCTGTTGGGCCCTTGAGCAAGGTCCTTAACTCTCTCTGCTCCAGGGGTGCCGTATCCATTATCATTATTGCATATCTGTGAGTGACAAAATTATGTGAATTTAATTTGAAGGTGAAATTAGAGTCAGGTGACTTCAATCAATGGGACGACAATCAGGTGTGAGTGAGTGCCCTGTTTTATGTAAAGACCAGGGATCTATCACAACACATGTTTGTGGAAGTGTATCATGGCATGAACAAAGGAGATTTCTGAGGACCTCAGAAAAAGAATTATTGATGCTCATCATGCTGAAAAAGGTTACAAAAGCATCTCTAAAGAGTTTGGACTCCACCAATCCACAGTCAGACAGATTGTGTACAAATGGAGGAAATTCAAGACCATTGTTACCCTCCCCAGGAGTGGTCGACCAACAAAGATCACTCCAAGAGCAAGACCTGTAATAGTCTTAGAGGTCATAAAAGAACCCAGGGTGACTTCTAAGCAACTAAAGGCGTCTCTCACATAATGTTAATGTTCATGAATCCACTGAACAACAATGGTGTGTATGGCAGGGTTGCAAGGAGAAAGCCACTGCTCTCCAAAAGGAACATTGCTGCTCATCTGTAGTTTGCTAAAGATCATGTGGACAAGCCAGAAGACTATTGGAAAATGTTTTGTGGATGGATGAGACCAAAATTGAACTTTTTTGGTTTAAAGAAGTGTTATGTTTGGAGAAAGGAAAACACTGCATTCCTACATAAGAACCTTATCCCATCGGTGAAACAAGGTGGTGGTAGTGGCATAGTTTGGGTCTGTTCTGCTTCATCTGGGCCAGGATGGCTTCCCATCATTAATGGAACAATGAATTCTGAATTATGCCAGCGATTTCTAAAGGAAATTTTCAGGACGTCTGTCCATGATCTGAAACTCAAGAGAAAGTGGGTCATGCAGCAAGACATTGAAACTATGCACACAAACCGTTCTACTAAAAATGTTTAAAGAATAATAAATTTAAAGTTTTGGAATGGCCAAGTCAAAGTCCTGACGTTAATCCAATAGAAATGTTCTGGAAAGATCTGAAGCAAGCAGTTCATATGAGGAAACCCACCAACATCCTATAGTTGAAGCTGTTCTGTACTGATGAATGGGCTAAAATTCCTCCAAGCCCATGTGCAGGACTGATCAACAGTTACCGGGAGTGTTTAGTTGCAGTTATTGCTGCAAAAGAGGTTAAAACCAGATACTAAATGCAAAGGTTCACATACTTTTGCCACTCACAGATATGTAATATTGGATCATTTTCCTCAATAAATAAATGACCAAGTTTATCTACTTTTAGGACCATAATCATTTGTATGTTCTCTTTTCGTATGACTGTAGCTAATGGAAGCACAGTTTCATTTGCATTGTCTTTTGTAGACATTTTGGGGAAAAAATGCATATTGTGAAATGTTTCAATGGGAACCCAGCTACAGACTTAGTCCAGTGTGCTGAGGTGAGTCATGAAAGATTCATGATGCATGCCTTGTGTCTATGTGTGTGTGTCTGTGTGTTTAAGTACGTGAGAGAGATTGAATGCCTGAGAATGAATCTACTGTTTATGACTCATTTGTTATAAACTGGCCATTGCTAACAAGGTTTACTGTTTATTGACAGAGAGAGCCTCATGAAAAGTAATAAACAATAATAAATAATAAAACATATATAAAGGATATAAAAATAATCCTCTTTGTGTAACAGAGAACAACTGCCTTTCCTTCAGGTTTAGGTGGATCTTTCAGGACAACTGACAACTCTTACAGTGATACAGGATATCCAGGCAGTGTGGCCTGAGGGCTGCATCCCAAGAAAGATATGAGACTTAATATTATGCTAGCCTATATTTGCATCTTAAGGAGCAACTTGATGAACCCTTATGTTGTGTTGTAACCTCCTCTATGGAAAAGCATATAGTAACCTACTAAATTATCATATACTGTAGCACAGCTTTTTTTAAAAAGAAAAAAATGTCAAAAAATGTCATTCCCATCTCTTCTGCAAATGGCTGTTTGTATGAATGGGATGGAAATCAGCAGGAGCTTTGATTGTGCTGCTGTGAAAAAGTGAACCTGTTTTTAAGGACAGACCGTTCAAGATGCAGTGTGTTGGGCAGCACTTCACTAAGTAGCACACCTATTAGTTTAACTCCATTTCCCTGAAGGAAGGTGGAAGAGTTGTTCATTTTTATCGTTTATCGTTTCTAGTGACTGAATTGGGAAGTGTGGCCAAATGTATGTGGACAACTAACCATCACACCTATATGTGGTTCTTCCCCAGACAGAACTGTTGCCACAAAGTTGGAAGCACACAATAGTATAGAATGTCTTTATATGCTGTAGCATTACAATTTCCCTTCACTGGAACTAAGCTGTTTCAGCATGACAATGCCCCTGTGCACAAAGCGAGGTCCATGAAGACATGGTTTGCCAAAGTTTGAGTGGATGGACTTGAGTGATCTTGCCTCCTCTCCTGACATCACTCCCTGAACTCACTAATGCTGTTGTGGCTGAATGAGTAAATCCCCACAGCCACACGCCAAAATCTAATGGAAAGCCTTCCCAGAAAATTTGAGGTTGTTATAACAGCAAAGGGGGACTATATCTGGAATGAGATGTTCAAAAAAGACCTGGGATAATTGGCTGGTCATTCATTTTGGATTTTGTAGTGTAAAAGATACATTAACAAATTGTTTGGCGTGTTGTTTTGATTATTATTTGGAATTAACACTAATAGTGGATGTAGCTTCATAATTTAAAGCTGCAGTACTGAACTTTTGCCTCTCTATCGCCATCTCTGTTTGACACATAAAATTGCAAGTTAGTTGCGGAGTTATTTTTATTTTTTTTTTTTTACACGGGTTGTGCTTCGGCTCTGCTCCTCTGCGCGGATGAATCTGATGGTTTGAAGTGTTCCTATGGGTTGTATATTAGCTCCAATACTTAACAGCGGAGGTGATGGTGGATATGGTTTTCTTGGAGTGGAGGTGAGTTGCTCTCTCGCTTATAGCTAGCAGAAAATACGTGCAATTTACTACACACGCCATAGCAAAAAAAAACAACATAGGAAACTCGATACCTAGCTGAATTAAGCGAACAAGTGTGCTAATGCTAGCTAGCTACCTATTGAGATACTGAAATGTCTGACCTGTACAGCAGAAAAAACCCATCTCTGCATCAATATTCAATCCCTTCAGATCTCAGAGTTTTTGCCACCTCTCAAAAGCCATGTCGATATTTATTCTCGTTTTAGCATGGGCTCTGTCGCTTTTTGACTGCAGGCTCTCCGCAGTTCGAGGCTTCTTGGTTTTGACAACAGCTGATTCCTCAGATCGATGATTACGTTTAAAACTATCCAGATTAAAGTGGCCAGCTGGACTACAAGTTTAAATTCTAAGCAACTCTTGACAAGCTACAAACACTCCACCATCCTCAGCACCAGCACACGCGATATAGTAACCGGCTCTTCTTCTTTCTGTTTACGGACGTGACGTAACCACAAAGGCGTGGTGACGTCGAAGGCCACGCAAATGACGTCAAACTGACGTTTCCTGTGAAATCCGACCCGTCAAATCATAAGCTTACCGTTGCAAATCGGGGTACAGTAAGGTGACAGTACATTTTTGAACATTTTTTAACTTACTTCCTCAATAATTGATTTTTTGTTCATTTTTAACCAAACAACTTTTAATTCTGCAGCTTTAAGATTTTGTAGCTAGAACTAAAGCTAGCAACATTTATTGAAAGAGCCTGTAGACTTTTTTAAAATAACTACATTTTAAAGTATGCTGCCAAACACTGCAGAGACCATGGAATTGAATATTCTCTTTCTTTATTTAACAGACACCAGCAAAATACAGGTTTATACCCATTTTACCGACATTGTTTGATTAACATCCTGCAAATGGGGGGGGGCATGAATGTTTCAGACTTTCAAAAGTTTGTTCTTGTCAAGCCTGACTTTAAGCTCTGTGCTTCTCTGTGCTGATGTGCTTCTTTTTAGTGCTTGTCCCTGCACCAGTTGTTCATCTCCATTCATCTATCTTGTATATTTTATGTGGGAAGCACTATGTACTTAAGTGGTTGCTAATTAAACAGAGCCATGGGTAGAGCCATTTTGTTTATGTGATTCTGGGAATCAAAGGAAGAACGGAGAAGAAGGAGAAAAAACACACTGCAGGCAGGCTAGCTCATCTCAACCCAATATGCCTCATCACTGAGGAGTGCAAGAGCTGTGCTCTCTCTCTCTCTCTCTCTCTCTCTCTCTCTCTCTCTCTCTCTCTCTCTCTGTGTGTGTGTGTGTGTGTGTGTGTGTGTGTGTGTGTGTGTGATTCCTCTCAAGTTGTGTCAGGGGAAAAGACCAGAGTAGACATCTCAAACACCTCATTTGCATAGCAATATGCCCCAATTCCTCTCGTGCCACAAATGATTCTTATATCATTACATTGTCTCACTTTCTCCACACTGACTCTCCCACTCTTGTTTCACATGTATGCATGTATCCCTTCCTAGAAGATTGGGCACAATTTAGTTACATTTTTCCTTCACTTCACTCTTGCTTTCTTTAATGCTTTTCGATGTCTTAGTTCAGTGGAGTTATTTAGAAGAAAACCAAAGTGACTTCATTATGCATATTGTCTACAGCAGTTTTTCGCTCTGATGCCGGCTCGCTCTGTCGCTCTCAGGGCTGACACAGAACAAATCGTCGTGGAATCCTTAACACACCACCAGACCAATCTCCCAAAAGTCTTCTGAGCTGAGGAAATCTGAGTAAATCAAATAACAGGGTGAAAAAAATAGTCTGACGTTTCTTTGTCCCTGTCTTACCCTGTTAATGACACGTTAATGTCAAGGTGCATTAGAGAATAACAGCAAAGAAACATAGAGAATGAGAGAGAGAGAGATGAAGGCAAAACATATAAACAGAGTCAAGGAATATGAAAGGGAGAGGCAGGAGGAAAATGAAAGAGAAAAGAGAGAGGAAACAGGAGAGCAGAGATGGATGATCAGTGCTCTGTAGTTGATGATGTGGCTGTGTACATCTGTGTCTGCACTCTGCGGTCCCTTGGTTAGTGTCACACGTTGCTAGCTGGAGACAGGGGCTTGGCTCACAGCCCGTGTGGCTTTTCTGGGCCCACAGTTTACTCCAGTGTAAAATCTCAGTATCATTACAGAGCCGTAAGGGCACAATGTTCCATGCTCTCAGAAAATACAGCATTTTGATGTGTGGATGTTTTTAAGGACAGTGACCAATACAGTAATGGGTCCCATCAGTAGCTGTGGTCTCACTGGGTTTTTTTTTTTTAATTCTACAGTTGAACCTGAGGCGAAGTGCAATCACACGCACAGACAGTACACAGGGCTATCATTCTCTTGCTCCCATGCTCTTTGGTCAGGTCCAAGGCTCACGTTTGTGTGTTTTTCTGTGTGTAGGAAATGACCTGTTCCTGGTGGCTGTGCATGAGCTGGGCCATGCGTTAGGTTTGGAGCACTCAAACGACCCCACAGCCATCATGGCCCCCTTCTACCAGTACATGGACACAGAGAACTTCAGACTGCCTCAAGATGACCTGCAGGGCATCCAGAAGATTTATGGTAAGAGTTACAGCCTCAGTCAGGTCTGAGCAACGCTGATCAACTTGTTCACTGTAGCTCACTAAGGTCATTTGTCTGGAAAAGTGCTGGTCATTTGCTTGGAAACCCTTTCCTTTTTCAGATCAACACATTAGAGTAATATCTTATGGATGTAGCTTCATAATTTAAGCTTGAATTGTAGCCAGCTATACTTAGTCTAGGATCCTGCCCAACACAGCAGAGACGATGAAATTCAATATCCTATTTACCTGTTTTACCCACTTGATCTGATTAACAAGCCACAAATAGCTAAGGATTCTACTGTTCTGGAAACCCATGAATGTTCCTGACTTTCAGAAGTTTGTTGTGGTTAGTGCATTTACAATCACCTGAAGATTTACATTAAGTTAAGATCAGCAGAAAAGAATGGGAATGAATTTTTTTTTAATGGATGCTCATTGAGAAATTGAGAACATATTACAGATATATTCACCAGTATTTTGATCCTTGAAACTGGATTGAATGATAGAAACTTTACCAGCACATGCTGGAAAAGTCTTAACATGTTCATATTTGTTTGTTTTTTTTTAAACTGGATTAAGTGACACAAAGAAATTTACAACTAATAGGCCAGAACAGCAACACGAAAGACAAAGGAGCCTGATTTCCGCATTCATTAAAAAGATAGTCAGAGCCAGTTTGGTCAGGGCAGAGCTTCACAAGGTTAGCGTTTCCTCTCACCTCCTGCCCTCTTTCCCTGGTTTCCTTTCTCCTCTACACTCTGCCCATCCTATACAACTGCAAGGGCAGGTCAGACCTGGGCTCCTTGGGCAGATGTTGACATCCTCAGTACACTCCCACCCCCTCTCTCCACTCTCTGCTCTTCCTCTCCCATTTCCTTTCCAGCCTTTCTTCTGTGGAGAGGTGTATGAGTCCATACACACAGGATGTGGTCTGACGCAGAAGATTAGGGTGTAAGATAATAGTCACAAACAGCTTATGGAGCGTGCACAAGCCAGATACGCAAAAAAATGCATTCAAACCAGACCATTTTCCATTAGAGATTACAGCAACAGGAAGCAGAGTAGACATACAAGTTACATGGAGTTTAACTTTATGTAGATGACAAGGAACATGATTTACTGATTCCCAATGGGTGTGAGGGTGCAGGGCTTTTCCACCACTGCAAAACATCCCTGTTTTATAGTTGTATTGCAACATGAAATAAAAATGTCTCTGATTTTAGGTGAGCTTGATTAGCATATTAACAGCCTGTTGACTTTAGAAAACTGCTTATCTTAAATCAGAATAAAAAACATTAGTGCACCTGTACCCAAGCAGTCTATTCAGCACAGTGAATGTATTTGAAATAGCTTATACACCTGACTATCACACCCATATGTGGGTCTTACCCAAACTGTTGCCACAAAGTTGGAAGCACACACTTGCATGGAATGTCTTTGTGTGCTGTAGCATTAAGAATCCCCTTCACTAGAACTAATGGACCCAAACCTGGTCCAGCATGACCGTGCCTCTATGAACAAAGCAAGGTCCTTGAAGACATGGTTTGCCAAACTTGGTGTAGAACAACTTGAGTGATCTGCACCTCACCCCTAATGAACACCTTTGGAATGAACAGGAATGCTGACCATGTGCCCGGCCTCCTCCCCTGACATCAGTGCCTGACTTCACTCATGCTGTTGTGGCTGAATGACCACAAATCCCCACAGTCCCACTCCAAAATCTAGTGGAACACCTTCCCAGAAGAGTGGAGGTTATTATAACAGTAACAGGGAGCGAAATTTGGAATGGGATGTTCAACAAGCACATATGGGTGTAATGGTCGGGTGTCCACAAACTTTTGGTCGTTTAGTGTATTAATTGTTTTGACTTTACAGTTATCCGATTTATTGCAAAACAGCTACAAGTTGCTAAATAAACAGAACGCATGTGACTCCACAGTCGGGACCTGCTACTAGCAACAGTATCGCTGTTCAGCTGTTTAGGCAAATCTACTCTTGGGCAATTTTTCTGGAAGTCGTGAACCCTTATTCTCTTTTCTACAAGCGAAACCCAAGCCAGTTTTAGTTCCATAGCCATAGTTGCTACACCTTTTATGCTTGTTGTGCTTTCTCTTATAGGTTCTCTCTCTCTCTCTCTCTCTCTCTCTCTCTCTCTCTCTCTCTCTCTCTCTCTCTCTCCTCTCTGCTGTTATGTAATTGTAGCTGGGGCTTTCTCTTTTAACCCCCACTCTAATTTAGGAGATTATTTCAGTCAATGAATGAAATCTCCCTCTCCCCTCTGCTGGTCAGACTATACTGGGATAACCACAGGTGTAACTATCCCTATAATCGTCTGAGCTTGCCTCCAGGGCAGCACTGCGGGATCATAGTTTTACTCACGCATCACTTCCCATACAAACATTTGACCATTAATGGCCTTTTTGTCCTGTGAGATATGAAACTTATTATAGTTTTCTGTAATTCACAAAGATTTTAGTTTAATTGGTATTATTATGTAACAAATTATAGCTAATAGTCATTTCATTTAGAATCATTCACATGTTATTCTACCTTTGGTGCAATGGTTCAAGCTAAAAGCACAGTTATGGAATGAGTGCACTGGAGTGTATTTGATGCAGTAGTATATCTTGGAGACAGACTTGAACGTAGCTATGTTATGTAAAATCCACTTTTCGCTTTGCAAAATAAAAGGTTAGTCCTTTGTAATGTTTTTAATTCTAATGTATCGCTCTTCTTTTTAGGGCCCCCAGACAAGATTCCTCAGCCTACAAAACCTTTACCAACAGCCCCCGCTCCACGCTCTCACCCCCCCTCAGACCCACGCAAACATGACCGTCAGACGCGACCACCACGCTTACCCACGGGGGACAAACCCACTCATCCCAACGGCAAGCCCAACATCTGCGAGGGTGACTTCAACACACTCGCCATCCTGCGGCGAGAGATGTTTGTGTTTAAGGTAGTTAAATACACATTACTTGGATTTCATATGGGGCAAATTCTGGCCAAATACATTGTGTACTACAGCCTATAATAAGGAGTCTGTCTTTTGAGATTCAACTGTTAGACCATTCAGCTTTCTTATTACTGTATGGGGCAGCAGTCCCACTCAGGGTCTTCCCTTATGAAAGCCCTTTTCTTTCCCTAGATTATAAACACCACTAGTTATAACTGAATGGCACACAGTATACACAGTTATACTCCTGTTGAAAACAGCACAGATCAGGTAATGTTACAGCACCATGTGTGAGAGTAGTGTGCTTCACATGGGCTCCATGTGTTCGGTTTCCTTCTGGTGAGTTGAACTTCAGTGATCCTTGAAAGGAGTGTCTTTTCCCTGACCCACTGAATCTACCACTTTCTATACACCCCTTATAACAGCAAGTTAATGAGGGCTATAGGCTCTGTCTGTCATTTATTAAACCTACCTGCAATCAGAAGAACTCTGTTCAAATGAAACAAATGTGTATGCTGAAGAACGTTCTGCATCTTCTTTGTTCTCTAAACAAACTGCTGAGGCGAGTGTGAGCCCTGGAGCCATTCGGAAATTTCCTGATCTGTGAGTCAGCTCACAGCACCCTAGCAACCCATAAACCCCCCTTAAAGCCACACAAAGATATCCTGTTTTCTCCTCACTAAATGATTTGTCTGTATTTTCACTAGGGTTATAAATAATCTGAATTCAAGACATGTTGAGGCAGGCACAAAAATATACTATCTTTTTGTGAGTATTGAATCCACTCGGTTAAACAGCTCATTTTCACTTAAAGATTGTCTTTTCCTTTGTTTGTTGTAACTGTAACTGGAGCAGCGTCTCAAATGGTGTAGAGAGCAGTCTCTTATTAACACGTGGATGATGCATCACGGGGACACTGGCCACGTCACGTTTGGCTGTTGGGGGGAAAAGTTAGGTTTAGATGGAATATTTTGGATTTTTAAATTGGCAGTTGTTTCTATGGAAGCTGTTCTGGTGTGTTTCAGTGATGTGCAAGAATAAAACTCCAGGCAATGAAGCTGGCCTGCATATCAGCGCACATTTGTATATCAACACAGACATGTTATCTTCTTTCCCTGCCTGCAGCCCCTAGACTGATGCGTATCATGAAATTTCAAGATGCCTGAGAAAGAAAGCCAGGATTTGTAACTGCTTATGGAGAGGTAGATGGTCTTTTCATTTTCACACCCCACAGCTAAGACCACTCCCGCTACGTTTTGAGTGTCAGACATGGTCCACGATGAGAAATCGACTAGAGGTTATATCTCATGGCTGATTGTACATTCGGTGGTCATAGAAGGTACATTAGGTACATTAGCTCAGTCTGATGTAGTTACTGGATTAACCTAAAATATAACACAGTAATTTTGTCAAGGCAGTTGAAATGTACCTCTTTAATGCATCCTTCCATTTACTTAATATTCATTATCTAAGATTCTTTTTTCCTGGTATTGAAATGTTTGTTTTGTATAATCGATAGAGGTGGGTAGAGTAGCCAAAGATTTGACTCAAGTACAAGTAAAATTACTTATAAAAATAATTACTCAAGTAACAGTAAAAGTTATAAAATTAATAATGACTCGAGTAACAGTAATAAAGTATCCGACGAGAAGACTACTCAAGTAGTAAGTTACTACTTACTTCGGATCTTATTAAAATGAAGGGAAAATCCCAAATCTCAGACTACATGGAGAACTGTAAGTCACAGCTCTCCTTGAAAGTCTGTCTGTTCTGTTTCTATGATATAAAACCTGGGTTCAAGATGGAGCACCATACCCCAGCCCTGTGATGGGTACAATAACACACATCCTGTCACTTTCAACACAAATGTTCACAACACACACTTGTCAGCATCTGCATTTAAACAAGACAACCAAGAACAAAAGAACAGACAATGGAACAGAAAGAGCAAGTGTGTATAGCGACAGAGAGAGAGAGAGTGTGTGTGTGTGTGCGCACGTGTGTGTCCTGCCATCTTTCCCCTCTCCAAGACTGAGCTGCAAAAATGTGAGCGGTTAAGGCGGACACATTCAGACCACCGCAGCTTATCACAAGACTCGCAACTTCATTATACATGATGTAAACGAATTATTAAAACTGCATATATTCATTAACATTTAACAGTAACAGAATGTAGCAAAGTAAAAGTACATTTCTGTCATAAAAGATTAACTTGAGTAAGAGTATAAGTATGACCAGTTAAACCTACAAGCTACTCAAGTAAATGTAACGAAGTAAATGTGGTGCGTTACCACCCAACTCTGATAATTGTATATGGTTATATAATTGTGTATAGTATTGAACTGTGCCACATGGTTGGTTATATGTGTTGGTTACAAAACCCTCTGTTTAAACTTGGTCTTTTTTGACTGGAAGTGATGTTGCTTGTGTTAAGGGCCAGTGGTGGTGGTAATTGACTTAGCTCATTAAGCCGGACCTCAGCAGTACAAACCCAGCGAGCCAAAGACTGAAGGATTATATTAGCCTCATTTGGGGAGCAGCAGGAGACACAGAGATCTGCTGTCGCTACCTCATCAAACTTAAGAATCAATTGCCCCCCATGCCGGCGTTTCAATAACACACAAGCACACGTACACATAGTGACAGTTGAAGCACCACAAGTCCAAAGTGGTGGAGAAAGAATGGCGAGAGACAGAGAAACAGAGAGGCGCACTTCATCAGGGCTTTACAGCCCTGGTTTCTGCTCCACACTGTAAGATGAAAACATTTCGTGTCTCTCTTCCTCCACCCACAGAAAGAAATTAATTGATTCACTATGAACCAAAGATGTGGGACGTTAATTAAAGATGAGGCCCCTTCTTCTTCTTGAGGCTCTCTTCAGAAGCGTGGAGTATGTGATGGAGAAGTGTTGAAAGACTTGTAGCTCTCTGTTGACTCTGTATTTTCCTCTGCCCTGAAGGCTGAAGTAGTTTTAACTGTGGCCTTTTTAAACATTAAAAGTTTGTCATCACGAGCAGACTTTTTATTTTTTTTTATTTTTTTTATCCACACTCTATAATGGGCTCTGAAATTCAAAATTAATCATTCTAATGAAGTGCTTTTTCTTTATAGGTTATAGATTTTGTGCTCTGTAATAACACTAATAACATATGATTAAAGCAGAACTATTCAATGGCTCATGTAAAGTCGTGGCACATTGACAAAATTAAGCTAGCTCTGCATTTCAGTTTCAGATGCACATGCAAGAAAACGTGAACGGCAAAAGCACTTTTGGCAAATGCAGCATCCACATGGCGTTCAACTGTGCTTGAATCCATCCATGTCAAAGCTCTCCCCATTTCTCTTTTTAAATTCGTTGTCATCAAGTTGGAGAGAGATATGATCCTCATGATCAGTCTAGAGGAAGAGATCCTACAGGCGTACATCTGGCTTATGTGATTACCATGCACAAAGTTACTTCTTCATGGACACACACCCATGCACTAAATCCCTGCTCCTTGCTTTAGGGCTTGCAGACCTTGTTTCCCAACTGCCTGATTTAGATTGACATCGAAAGCTGTTTCTTTCCTCGGGGTGAGAATAGCTTTTAGGTGGTGCATGCCGGCTGATTAAAATCAGTTGCAGTTCTTAAATAGCGCATACCGTTTCATATGCACATCCTGTTTTTTCTCTTTACAATTGTTCAGAATCAAACTGAGCCTGTTTACATCAGTATGGCCAACCATCTTCCAGGAAGTCTCCACTATTTTCTTCGCTCAGTTCCCTCCAGATATTTCCCTCCTCTGGGCTTGGAAGAGTGTATTTGAAGTGTATGTGTGCCATTGTGCTGGCAGTATGTTTATTGATGTAGCTCAGGCATGTGCTGAAGGATCTTCTCTTGCGAACTCCAGTGCTGAGAGTCCACCTGTCTTCTTTTTTTTTTTATACTGTGGGATAAGCGAGGCTTATCTCTACACCGGGCTCTCTCACAGCCCTTGTTGGTACCATGCACTGCCGGGGTCTTTCATGTCTCCTTTTCATCCCTTAATGCTGTAGCTTACATGGGACAAGATTAGACTAGGCTAGCAGGCTCACTTCTGCAGGTCTGACGTACGTTCTGCAGCAAAGCAGGCAAGCATTCATTTTTCTGTTTCAAGTTTGTGACACTGAGCTGCAGTGTCAGCAACAGTGGCAAGCAACAAAGCAAAGGCGCAACCAGCAACATTTGAATTGGGATTATTCTTAATCCTGTCCAAATCATGTATGATGCTAGGCAGCGGTTTTCGGTGCCTCTGATACGCGTGTGTATATTTAGTGTAGTTGGCTTGCTAATAAGTCACTCGGCCTAGCATGTAACATGTCAATTAAACAACCAATCTGCGTACTGATTTGTTTAACTAGTTAGCTTTACAGTCCATATGGGAATTCGTGGAGGTTTTTTTGTGATTGTTGCGGCCAAAGTTTTTTTTTTGTTTTTTTTTTTGCGTAAAACTATTTGAATTGGCGAAATTGGACAAAATTATTTTGCAAGGCCTATTGCCATGATGTTTGTTGGTAAATGAGACCATTTAGCTGTACTCATGCTCCACTCACGTAAATCGAAGGGGGCTTTGGGTGAATGCATGTTGTGATGATGGCACATGGCATGTCGTGATGACGTCGCAAAGCGCATCTTGGCCCAAATCTGTGGAAATATTTTAAAAATGGCAAGCTCCTCCGAATATTGCGGCGTTTCCTTGATTTTGCATTCGTTTCTGCGATCACAAAATCTTGGAAGGACTGACTTTATACACATTTACATTTTGGCCACCACTGTTTCTCATCACAACTTTTTAAAAAAAATTTAAAAAACACATGCTTGAGCATGCACGTCCAAAAGCGACACGAGTAGCAGACATTACACATCAACAAGAGAAAACGAGAAGAGGCACAAGTGGCTCCTTGCTTGCTAGTGTGAATGTAGGGTTGGATTTAATCTGCAGTCAGTATGCATGCTTCAAATGAATGTTTATGAGCAGAGATAAACGGCACTGGAGCAAACCCTCAGATGACTGTCTGTCCCTTTGTCTGTGTTTCTGTCTCTGTAACTCTTTCTCTCTCTTACTCTGTTTCCAAATCCTATCCTTGTGTGCTTGCACATAAACTACAGCCCTGTTTATTGTGGTGGACAGACAGACACCGGTTTTCAGTTCCTCTGAATTTGTGCAACAGATTATAAAGCCACTGGCTGGGGGAATTGCAGCCAGGGTGCTCTAAACAAAGGAATAATGAAATGATTTGTATTGTGTGTCCAGAAAAGGCTGCTTCTTTGTGAAAAGGTTAGTGTTGTTACTGCGGGTGCCTGATTACTGAGTGCCAGTTGAATTTGTCCTCATCACGGTCTGGCTCAGTACTTCAAGGGAGGGAGGAAGGGAGGCACTATATTTTCTCTTTACAGACAGGAAAGAGAGAAAATGGTTCTGATTTCACAGTTTGATCTGTTTTCAATTACACCGGCATGTCATATGAGAGAAAACGCTGAATAAGTGAAATCAATCAGTGCTTTTGAGGCGCACTGGGGGTAAGGAGGGGTTTTCTGTCCAACAGCTGCACCAGAGGACACAAATCACTGGAGAGCATTGTATACATTGTGCATGCAAGTAAAAGAGTTAAGAATTCAGTGATGGGTGTGGGGTTTTCTCTCGCTCTCTCCATGTTTCTCCTTCCTCTGCTTTTTTCCTATAGTTTAATAGCATTTAGATCGTTTATTACTTACAGATTACAGATTTACTTCTTGGAATAAGACTGGAAATGAGCTCTACTGCTGTGTACACTCTATTCCTGTGCCGTGGCCGCCTGAAGTGAGCCTGAGGGTGCGGCATGTATCTGAGCCGTAATGGCTTCTCCAGCTTAGTGCCTTTCCTGTGAGTCTTGGCTCACACCTCATATCTTAAGGTTACTGAAAGACTTGATGACAAAGCACACCTTTAAAGAAGCTTTTCACTCAGTGGTGCAGGATCAAGTCAAAACATCCTTGTTAATTTGGTATAAAGTGCATTTTGTGTTATTGGTAAGCACCAACCTGACTTCTGTGAATTATGTTTAATATTAACAGCAGGGAAATTAACCTGCAGGTCAGCGCCAACCCCATTAAGATTTAATGTAAAGTAAACTATACGGCATGACTTCATATCCTTTGTGTTTGGCAACCACTTGGCTGCAGTTGCTAGGACAACAAGTCTTCCAACACAGCGTACCAACAAGCACTGACAGCGTTATCTCAAAGCTGTCACATCTCATAACTCGTCAAAGGGGGCACGGATCAGTCCTAACTTCAAAAAAACAAAAACAAAAAAAAACACATCAGTTCCACTCATTTCATCTCGTCTAGGTCTCATATTTTGATGTGTATATCAGGAGTGATGGGTGTTAAGTGACAACCTCCCTCCTATAATGGAAGTGATAATAAGTGTCACGTGGGTTCCCCGCTCATTTAAGAGAGCAGCTGTGCTCTAATGAGGTCAGACTAGATGAAACTCCACCGGGAGGAGACCACTGGGAGAATATACACATCCCTGGCTCTGCACAGCAGTCTGGAGTGTTAATGAGGTGGTCTGGGGCCTCAAAAAAAAAAAACACAGCACAGCTTCATGTACTCCCTAGTTCTGCAGAATCGCTTTAATGAAAGTCAGAAATGCTTACTTTGATCGTGATTGGCTGTATTGTCTGCATTTCTCTTGACAGCCTGTTTGACTGTGTTGCACTGTATCCCTCTTTTAGGATCACTGGTTTTGGAGGGTCAGAGACAACACAGTAATGCCAGGTTATCCCATGCTTATCAACGTGTTCTGGAGGGGTCTGCCAGCCAGGATAGACGCCGTCTACGAGAACAGCGAGGGCAAGTTTGTCTTTTTTAAAGGTAAGAACAGAAGCTAGACGACCAAAGAGCACATGATTGTATGGTGTTTGCGTGTGGGTTAAAAGCAGTAACCGGGCTAGCAGTAGTGGAAAGAGTAGTGTTATGATGAGCTGTAACCTCGTTTCCCTTGGAGTAAGAGCTGCTGAAAGTACAATGCCTTACAGGAAGGGAATTAAAACAAAGGGGCTTATCTATAGAGTATCTGAATGACTGTAACTGAAGCAATTTGACCCTTAATCTATGACGGTAAAGGCTCTCGTGTGGTGTGTGAGTGTATGTGTACAAAATTTCATGCCACAGACTACTCTGCATATCTTTAATTTTCCTTGCTGAGTGTGCAAGTCTTTAATCGTAACTTTAGCAGTGTATTTGTCCTGGATTTGTTTTTTTATTTAACAAAACATTTCACAGGTGGATATTTTGACGTGTTTCCTTTTGGAAATAGACTAAGTCTGTTTTAACAAATAACAGACATGAGTATATAGAATTCTAAATAATGCAGAACACAGAGAGTGAGACAGAGAAAAAGAGAAAAAAATGTGATGGAGAGGAAGAAGGAGAAACTAAAGCACAGGATTTGTCGCGAGTTTGATTACAGATAATGCACTCAGTCATTTTTTTTTACTTTAGTTCAGGTGCTTGAGAAACAAACAAATGGTCCCTGGTCACAAGCTTGTAGAATCATTTTTGTTTGTTTTATCACTTACTGTAATATTTCTTTCCTACCCACATGCTCCAATTCATTGCTGCTAGTCACAGGTTAGAAGTAGCTCCCACATCACACATTGGAGGTGGGGGTGCAGAGCCATGCAGAGTGATCTCATTTGGTTTGCAATTTGCCATTACTGCTGATGAGTTTCTCTTAATGAGCTCCTTTCATCTTGAGAGCAGAAGTCTCAGACACCCTGTCATCCAGTCTTTTCTACAGCTGTGTTCCACACACAAGCACACACATGCATACACATATACACAAAGGCTTATCATCTAAGGTCTGTCATTTGAATTCATGAATACCTACTTCACTGCTTGTGCACTTTAGATGTTGAGTTCAGGATTAAAGATAAGACCTTCTGGTTGTTTCATGCATCTTGTATCTGTGGTGTATCCTGATCAGATTTAACCACAGGCATTTACTTTGGAAGTTTCTCCTAGTTTAATGTTTTAAAGTAGACAGTTGTTTAGACTGTTGAATACAGCAGTCACTATTGTGGTCCACAGATCAATTTTGTAGCATTTTGCACTAGCTTTGGTATCTGTCAAATGGGTATGGTAACATTACACACAGTGGTGTAATGTATTGGGAAGTGTTCTGGATGTCAAATGTGTTTTGTATTTCTGCTTGTATAACATCTGGCTAAAATGTGTCCCAGACCTTCCTTTGAAGTGGTTTGAGCAGTCAGATTTAAATCTGTATCTTTTGTACTCTTTTGTTTTTAAGTGGATTTTTTTTATCCAGATATAATCCTGATATGTGTGTGTGTGTGTGTGTGTGTGTGTGTGTGTGTGTATATATATATATATATATATATATATATATATATATATATATATATATATATATATATATATATATATACACATATACACACAGTATCTCACAAAAGTGAGTACACCCCTCACATTTTTGTAAATATTTGATTATATCTTTTCATGTGAAACCACTGAAGAAATGACACTTTGCTACAATGTAAAGTAGTGAGTGTACAGCTTGTGTAACAGTGTAAATTTACTGTCCCCTCAAAATAACTCAGCACACAGCCATTAATGTCTAAACCACTGGCAACAAAAGTGAGTACACCCCTAAGTGAAAATGTCCAAATTGGGCCCAAACTGTCACTATTTTGTGTGGCCACCATTATTTTCCAGCACTGCCTTAACCCTCTTGGGCATGGAGTTCACCAGAGCTTCACAGGTTGCCACTGGAGTCCTCTTCCACCTCTCCATGATGACATCACGGAGCTGGTGGATGTTAGAGACCTTGTGCTCCTCCACCATCCGTTTGAGGATGCCCCACAGATGCTCAATAGGCTTTAGGCCTGGAGACATGCTTGGCCAGTCCATCACCTTCACCCTCAGCTTCTTTAGCAAGGCAGTGGTCGTCTTGGAGGTGTGTTTGGGGTCGTTATCATGCTGGAATAATGCATACTGATCATGCTCTGCTTCAGTATGTCACAGTTCATGTTGGGATTTATGGTTCCCTCAATGAATAGCCGTATGAGTGCTGCCAGTATTGCTGCAGAGGTTGAAGGGGTGGGGGGTCAGCCTGTCAGTGCTCAGACCATATGCCGCACACTGCATCAAATTGGTCTGCATGGCTGTCGTCCCAGAAGGAAGCCTCTTCTAAAGATGATGCACAAGAAAGCTGGCATACAGTTTGCTGAAGACAAGTAGACTAAGGACATGGATTACTGGAATCATGTCCTGTGGTCTGATGAGATAATCTTATTTGGTTCAGATGGTGACAAGTGTGTTTGGCGGCAACCAGGTGAGGAGTACAAAGACAAGTGTGTCTTGCCTACAGTCAAGCATGGTGGTGGGAGTGTCATGGTCTGGGGCTGCATGAATGCTGCCGGCACTGAGGAGCTACAGTTCATTGAGGGAACCATGAATGCCAACATGTACTGTGACATACTGAAGCAGAGCATGATCCCCCCCCTTCGGTGACTTGGCCGCAGGCCAGTATTCCAGCATGATAACAACCCCAAACACACCTCCAAGACGACCACTGCCTTGCTAAAGAAGCTGAGGGTGAAGGTGATGGTCTAAACCCTATTGAGCATCTGTGGGGCATTCTCAAATGGAAGGTGGAGGCGCACAAGGTCTCTAACATCCACCGACTCCGTGATGTCGTCATGGAAGAGTGGAAGAGGACTCCAGTGGCAACCTGTGAAGCTCTGGTGAACTCCATGCCCAAGAGGGTTAAGGCAGTGCTGGAAAATAATGGTGGCCACACAAAATATTGACACTTTGGGCCCAATTTGGACATTTTCACTTAGGGGTGTACTCACTTTTGTTGCCAGCGGTTTAGACATTAATGGCTGTGTGTTGAGTTATTTTGAGGGGACAGCAAATGTACACTGTTACACAAACTGTACACTCACTACTTTACATTGTAGCAAAGTGTCATTTCTTCAGTGGTTTCACATGAAAAGTTATAATCAAATATTTACAAAAATGTGAGGGGTGTACTCACTTTTGTGAGATACTGTATATGATGCATTAAACAAACAAGTGTAAATGGAGTCAAAATGGATGTTTCTTTCAGCAGCTTAGTTAATTATATATCTTGTAGCTGAGTTTCTACCATTGATTTTTGTTAAGGGCAATATTCTGAATGTTTTCTTGCTGTAGTTTGGGGAATAACATTCATTCACATTTACTAAATTTCCAAGCCTGGCAACAGATTATTTATTTATATTTATTGGTACAAGAAATGCCTTGTTTGTGTATATTGTTCCATGTGAAAGTGGTGAAAAGAAGTTGGTTCTGGCCCAAATTGAATAGAAACCATTGAATTCATTCATGGAGTTAAACAATTGAAGCCAAATTAATATGTATTCCAAACTGCCCTCATTGACATTTTTTTCAGCCGAAAGCCTGCCCATGTGTGCTGTTGTTGACTTCTGCACCATATTCCAACTATTTAGCATGACAGTGTCCTGCCTTCTAGGACATAGCTAAAGCTGGTTGTTTAGTACAGGCTACTGGAGTTCTGCAGTTTAATGCTTTTCAGAAATGTGCTTTCCCTTATAGCTCTGTACATTGTACACTGTTCATTGGCATGCTTTTTTCAAATTCATTGATGGGAGTTGGAAAGAGATTAATGACTGTCCATGGTACTAATTTAAAGAATTGAGTGTCAGAGCTAGAGAAACTTCCCAGTGAATTTGTGACAGTGGATAAATCCTAATCCAATGTATCTCTATGAAAAAGAACAGACATGGCCTACACTTCCTTGGCTTCTTTCACACATCTACACACACACACATGATGGCTCGTTTAGTTTTTCTAATAAAATCTGCAAATTTTGAGGCCCGGGTAATTATGAGGACATTTGGTCGTTTTTGGTCTTCAGAAAGGGTTAAATATATATACACACTCACGCACGCACGCATGCACACACGCACACACGCACGCACACACAGACAGCTTGAGAGACCCCCAACCCTCTGTCTAGCCTGTGTCTGGCTTCCAGAGCATTTTGGCAAAGAAAAGCTGACCCTGCCAAGAGGAGCTTGAGAAAGCCCTCAGGTGAAATGATAGGCATTTCCTGTTTCAGAGGAAATGGTATAGACCCTGTCCTTAGTTGCAGCGCTGACAAAATAATCTACTCTCTCATATGGCATTTCTTAGTGTGATAAGGCAGCACTGATGTTTCCGCAAGGTCACTGGTGGGCCTGGGACCATACAGTTCTAGGAAAACGCTCTTCCTTTCTAAAGAAATGTGTTACTAATTCTCACTATTATCGTAATAGAAAACTTCCTCCACAGCAAGCCCCTCAGACCCCCTGATATTTAAAAGTGCACGCTTTAATGGGTATGAACTGGAGGGTGCTGTAATACGAGCCGGGTGAGGGTAATTCACTGTAATTAAAAACAAACAGTCCAGCCTGAGGTGCGAAATTAAATGTCTATTGAACAGAAAGAAATGTTTATCGCAAAATAATGTAAATAGAAGAGATTTCATATCAGTACTGATTGTGCCAGGCAGGGTGTCAGCAGTTTTCCAGTGTTGTGCTTCACTGGTTTGCTGACCATAAAAGAAAATGATTTACTATAATGACACGACATAGAAAATAAACTATTACACTGAACATTGATTTGAAAACATTAAATGTACGTAATGATGGAATTGCTCAGAGGACTGTATAACTGTAAATCAACAAAAAGTGCTGCAAATTGATGTCCAGTGTTTAATGGGAGTTGCAGCACTCTCATTTGGTTAACAGTCTCCCCAGTTCTACGTACAGTACTAGCAGTTGTACATAATAGTATTAAATTGTGGCTTTAACTTGCGTAGGAAAGCAGTTCTGGGTGTTCAAAGACACCATACTCCAGCCTGGCTACCCAAAGGACATCTCCATGTTTGGGAACGGCATGCCAGCACAGAGTATTGAGACTGCCGTCTGGTGGGAGGATGTAGCCAAGACCTACTTCTTCAAAGGAGACAGGTCTGTGTGTGTGTTTGTGCTTCTGATATCTTAATCTACACTTTTGTTTACTTTTTTCTGGTTCGTCTTTGACCACATTTCTGTGCACTAATTGTTTCCATGCAGATATTGGAGATACAATGAGGAAATGCGGACCATGGATCCTGGATACCCAAAGTCCATTGCCGTGTGGAAAGGTGTTCCAGATTCTCCTCAGGGTGCCTTCGTAGACAAATCTAACGGTACAGTCTGTTCCCTTAACTAATTGCTGCTAAATATATTTAGCCAACAACCTACTGTAGTGTTTCCTTTAGCTTTTTGCTGGTGTTCAGCACAGTGTAGAGTCTTGCCTATGTTGTCCTGCTTTCATTCTATCCAACTGCACAGCTTAAAGGAATCACAGGAGAGAAATTTTGTTCTCTTTTTATATTTCTTCTCATTGGCTGTCGAGAGTGGGTGTTGCAAATTTCATTGGCTGAGCTTATTGCTAGAGGTGTACCGTTTGAGAGCCACATGCATGCCATCTGTCCCCTTCTTTGCCTGCCAGATCTGCACAATAGCTCCAGCATTCATCTAAGCGTGAAGGGTGAATCGATATTCCAGGGAAATCATTTGGTTGAGCACACTTGCAATGCAATCGCTGGCTTTCATTCAACCACTGGCCCTGGATATCACCCGGATGCCACAGGGAACAAAAAAATTGACCCTGATTATTAACCATTATTGCCACCCAGTAAAGGCTTTGATAGTGATAGCAACTCTTCTCACCAGCCATACCAGCAGTATGAGCATGTAGGAGTCAGTGGGTCAGTAAATGCAGTATTCTGCAGCAGCCTTCTCTCTTGCATTTCCCTGACCATTTCAGATTAAACACCAAATGTTCTGCCAAAATAGTTACTGTTCAAGTCTGAAGAATGAGCACCAGAGTTCTTGTGTAAATATATACTTTAAAAGCACTAATTTTCAGACATGTATGGGAGTATGGAAAGCCATAGTGTTTTGGGGGAAAATATGTATTCTCTGTAGTCAAAGTAACATGCGAGATGCTCAGATTCGAAATCAATTGTTTTCACTCACATGTAGCCTCCATGTCACATTGCAAGTCTGGGAAGTTAAAAAAGAATCCAGAAAAGTCTTGAAAAGGTTCGCAGTGGATAACTCTGAAGCACTCTTCCATGGTTGCACCCTCCTGACCTCTGCCTCATTCACAGTTAAGCTGAGCCAGTCCGATATCCCAGGCTGAATACTATAAGGACTCAGTGCTCTTTCTCTCTCTTTCTCTCTCTCTCTCTCTCTTTCTCTCTCTCTCTCTCTCTCTCTCTCTCTCTCTCTCTCTCTCTCATTCTCTCTTGCTCTCTCTCGCGCTCTGTCCTCACTTCACTTCTACAGTGATTTCCACCTGCCTCACACAGTCCACTGTCACCTCAATCAGCAGGACTCCAGTGGCTCCAGTTTTTTGGGGGGGTGTTTTGGCTCCTCCACTGTTTTCCTTTCTTTTCTTAAAGAACTTGGATGAATAATGCATGTGGAGACAAAGGATGAGTGCAGCCAGATTGTCATGCTGAGTATGTCACAAGTTTCCATTTACTTTATCCACCAGAGAGCTGGAGAAACACTCTCATTTCTCCACACACAACAGTGCTGGGAATATAGGCTAGTGGGCTAAAGTTATCCAGAGGACAAGCCAAAATCTTGTCACACTTGCTTATATGGCTCAAAATTAAATGCTATGAGAAAATTGCTATGATTAGTAAGTCATCCATCAAAGATAGACTTCACCCTGATGTGACATAATGTCTCTGAATGTTTTGCAGGTTTCACATATTTCTACAAAGATAAAGAGTACTGGAAGTTCAACAATCAGAGGCTGCGGGTGGAGCCTGGCTATCCTCGCTCCATCCTCAAGGACTTCATGGGCTGTGATCTGACACCAATCGACCCTGAACACATCCCCACTGAGGACGTGGACATCGTCATCAAGCTGGACAACGAAGCCAGCACAGTGAAAGCCATTGCCATTGTCATTCCCTGCATCCTGGCACTCTGCCTGCTGGTGCTGCTCTACACCATCTTTCAGTTCAAGAGAAAGGGCACACCACGCCACATACTGTACTGCAAGCGCTCCATGCAGGAGTGGGTGTGAGACAGAGCCCTGCCCAGGCCAGCCCCTTTACTCCCATTCCCCCCTGGCAGATGCCATGGTGGTACAGCCCACCTTAAACCTGCATATGGCCCTGATCTCCCTCTGTCTCTCTCCATTTCTCTGAGGAGCAGAGAGGGCCTTTACCTAAATCTACCCCCTCCAGGAGAGAAAGGGTGCATCATCCTTACTCCCATTCCTTTTCCTTACAGCTCAGTGCACCTGCTTTAAGACTAGGGAGGGTTTCAGATCAGACTCCCATGGTGCATTGCGACGTCCTGCGTCAAATCAGGTCTTAACTGTTTTAAGTGGGGAAAAAAGCTGATTGCTATAGCCCTAGGTTTTACTCCCAACTGCACGCTTGATAGACAGAAAAAAAAGAGTAGAGAAAATTGCTCATCATAAAAGTTACTTGAATTCAACAAATTCATCTGAAATATTTACCTTCTCATTTAATTTTTTTGTTTGGCTTTGATCCATAAATACTATTTTCAACCAGATATATTTACAATACCCTTTAAGCACTCCTGAAAAAAAATAAGAGTCCAAACCAAATAAAGATTTCTCTCCAAAAAAGGATTTTTCTATAATTATTATTGTTATTTTGTTACTGCTTTCTTTTCTTTTTCCTTCCCTGCTCCTAAAATTATAGGGATAAGAAGTAGGTAACTTGTGACTGTTCTGGCAGTCTGTCTCAATGAACAGGGGCCAAAATATTCTGCAATATTTTTAACAGCCTTAATTGTAGATCATGTTTTTCTTGTTTGGTCTTTTTTGAGCTTTGCTTTGTCAGCAAGCCAGTGGGTGGTGTCTATTGAGTTGCTACCTTTGTCCTTCATTTTGTTAACCAAGTTTGCCACTGCGCGGTTCTGCCAAGTCACTGGATCAGGAGCAAGCAGTTGAGTGCACTTAAAGTGAAATATGTCAGTGGGAGCAGAGGGAAAGATTCTAGTCACTACATCAGCTAATGTTACTGCTACTATCTGATGTGCTCTGTCACTATATCAGTCAGATAGTGCTTCAGAGAATAACTTGTTTGTTCCTGTTTACCTGCCTGCAACAGAGCCAGGAGTGCTGGTGCTCCTCTCTGAAAGGAACTCGCAGTCAGCAGAAAGTGTGTCAACTCTTCTGGACTGCCTTGTTTTGGTGGGTGGTGTTGATATCCCAAAGCCTTGGCACACACTGAACATGGACAAGAGCATCTCAGGACACTGCTTGTGCATACGAGCATTCATGTCCATGTTTGTGTCCTCTGCCTGACTACAGAGGATGAAAGAAAAGAAATAAAATCATACAGTCATGGTAGGTTTAAAAAAAAAAAAAAAGTCTGGATGGAACCAGAAATGTTAATACGCCTCGCGGCATGCAACTTGAAGTCAGCCTATTGCATTGGAAGGACGTGTTCTGAAACTCCTAAATATACAGTACCTTGCTTGCAATTGTCTTTTTATTTGTTTTCTTATATTCTTGGTACAGTAAAGAACAAAAAATGAATGGTCTCAACCTCAAGGTACAAGTGGTACTCAAAAGAGCTGAGCAGTCATCAGGAATTCTTATTTTTGGCTGATACTGGTCATAAGATATATCTTGATTTGTTACTAATTCATTCTAACTGACAGAAACTGACAAACATGTTGTTGCTCTTTGGCAAGCATTGTTTGAATATGGGTCTGTATCATGCTGATGTTTTCTTTTATATTTGTTTAAGAACAAACGAGACAACTATATGTAAGATTCCTAATGGGACGAGGGATCAGTCCTGACAGAAAAATAAATTGATTAGTATAACATCAATGGCTTTATGCTTTTTGCTCATATGTATGCACTTTTTTTAAATGTCTAAAGCAAAATCCAAATTGTCTTTCTTTAACTGCCTTGATATGCTTTTTTTGCTCGTTCATTGTTACAAAAATGCCTATTTCTTTGACTCATTCTTTCATTTTTCATGTCCTTTTTTTACTGCTGCTGTCTGTGTGTGCATGTGTGTATGCATGAAAGCAGCACCATATTTTCCAAAGATTTAGACAACTGCGATGTTTATTAGAACAATACTAAGACCCAAATATTAGTCTCAATGGCAGCGCAGTGCAGTTTTATGCTGATTCTTAAGATTTGATAAAAATGTAAACATGGACAGAATAACTGCTTTGGACAGAAACATCATTTAGTTTAACCCGACAAATTTAGGTCCAATATGACATTGCAGTTTAAAGTGTTGAAATTGTGGTTACAGGGGTTGTTAAAAAAAAAAAAAAAAACTGTAAATTTGTATGTGTACCCCTAACCTAGGACTCAATCCTGGGCCTTTGACATGTTGCTGTTTTCGCCTCACACCTAACCAGTGCTGGTAATAAGCTTTTAGACATGGGATCGACCTGTGCTTGGTTTGGTAGAGAACATGACAATTGGTGCTAAATTGACCTACACTGGTAACGTAATCTTGTGGTGCTATTCTCTTTGGATTTACACTTGAGTGACTGTGACCTAAGCAGTAATAATCCACTTTATTTTTAACACCAATCCATATTTGTACATTGGTGTATTGTCTGATGAATCACATTTACCAGATTTAATATTGAAATCCTTAAGGGACCATTCATTTTGAACCAGCCTTATTATCAGTTTGCACACTAATTCATGTTTAATGATGCAGAGGTTAACAGATGAGCTTATTAGCTTTACATATGTGTTGTTCTGTGGCAGCTTGTCATTCATTTCCAATAATGCAGTTCATTTTGCGGACCAGCCTGTTTCTTCTGTAGTTCTCATGCCTCGATGTTCTCAGTTCATGTTCATTGTCATGGTCATGACTATATCTATACTTGTATTAATATGCATTCATACTAGTTACATACCAGTTACATACCAGTTACACACCAGTTACATACCAGATAGATTTAAACATTAGGGAAACAACTAAGAACAAAAACCTTTTCTACTCTGTTCTTATATTTTTTTTTGTTTTCATTCTCGCATCACCCTGGCATGTTTTTGTGCTGTATCATTTCATCATTCATTTCACTGATCAATAAACACAATTGAACATATGTTCATGAGTCACGATCATTTGTAGGTACAACCCCAATTCCGAAAAAGTTGGGACAGTACGGAAAATGCAAATTCACCCTGTACTATATTGAAAACATATTATTAACACTTTATTTGGTGTTTTACTTTGTGAATTTAATTTATTTTTGAAAATATACACTCATTTCAAATCTGATTACTGCAACACACTATAAAAAAGTTGGGACAGTCGACTGTTTACCACTGTGTACCATCACCTTTTCTTTTAATAATACTTATTAAGCGTTTGGGCGCTGAGTGAAGACACAAGTTGGTTAAGTTTAGCAAGTGGAATTTTCCCCCATTCTTCCATTATGCATTTCTTCAGCTGTGCAATGGTACAGGGCCATCGTTGCCTTATTTTGCGCTTCATAATGCGCCACACATTCTCAGTCAGAGACAGGTCAGGACTGTAGGCAGGCCATGTTAACACCCGCACTCTCTGCTTACGCAACCATGCGCTTGTAATCCGGACAGAATGTGGTTTGGCATTGTCCCTGGAAAAGACAACGTCTGGATTGCAGCATATGTTGTGCCAAAATGTGTACATATCTTTCTGCATTAATGTTGCCCTCACAGATGTGCAAGTTACCCATGCCATGACAGACGCTGGCTTTTTGACCTGACACTGATAACAGCTTGGATGGTCCTTTTCCTCTTTGCCCTGGAGAACACGATAGCGGTTTTGTCCAAAAATTTGAACCGCTAACTCGTCGGACCACAAAACACGATTCCAGTGTGCTACTGTCCATCTCAGATGAGACCGAGCCCAGAGAAGTCGGCAGTGCTTCTGGACAATGTTGATGTACGGCTTATGCTTTGCATAGTAAAGCCTTAACTTGCATCTGTGGATGCAGCGGCGAATGGTGTTGACTGAGAAAGGTTTACCAAAGTATTCCAAGTCCATATCAGGATATTCATTACAGACTCATGACTGTTTTTAAGAGTGACGTCTGAGGGATCGGAGATCACTTGCATTCAGAAGTGGTTTTCAGTCTTGCCCTTTACGCACCGAGATTTGACTGCATTCTTTGAGTATTTTAATTATATTGTGCACAGTAGAAGGTGAAATTCCCAAAAACATACCGATTTATCTTTGGGGAATGTTGTTCCCAAGTGTTGGATTATCCACTGATGCATCTGTTGTCAGATTGGCACAACCAACTTGTCACATTGCTATTAGTCCTAAATTGCCCCTGTCCCAACTTTTTTGGAATGTGTTGCATGAATCAATTTCAGAATAATCATTTATCTTCAAAAAAAGCTATGCAGTTGATTAGTTCAAAGTACATTTCCAAATCACTCCTCTTTGTTTTTATTAGCATTTTCCATACTGTCCCAACTTTTTCGGAATTGGGGTTGTATATTTGCATTGTGTGTTTTTTTTCCACTTCCATATCATTTGTTCTCCCTGTATATTTTGTTGTGGTTTTATCTTATTGTGCATCACTGTGTGTTGTGGAAACTGCTCCGAGTTCCAGTTCTCTCTTTAATGTTGCTCCCTGAGCATAAATCACAGGTAAGAATAGTTTATATATCTCAATATAAATCTCAAGTCACAATAATTTATTCCTAGTTCTTTCCTGTGCCCTTTGGACAAGTCCATTCATGCTTGTGTACAAACATGTTTAGTGTTCATGTACAGCATCTATAAAGAAGCAGAGGGGAGTGAGGTGGCAGAGGCTCGGTGAAATGATTTTTAACTGCAGGGGAAAATAAGCTCCATTAATCGCTGTATTGACTCCATGGCGCAACTTGTTTTCATCACACACCCCACTGTGCCTTAGTTACCATCCTCGTGGTGCAGCTTACATCCACTCAACAGGCTCATTCATTACAATATACGTCTACAGATTGTATTTGGAAAGGCTTCGAACACTCAAAATGTTAATTCAGCTGTGTTGAGAACATACCCCTCACAGGTTTGCACTACTTCCAGGTTCAATTGTATTAACATGTGAATTAAATTGTATTTTCTGCTCATGTCAGGGACAAAAAAAAAGGGGAAAATCTAGATTAAATCTTAAGGGTTCTTCCGTTTCACCCTCAAGGGAACCTTTAAAGTGTGTCCTATCAGAGAGGATTGTACGTTCAACTCCATTAGGAAGAATCATTAACTATTGTAAGAATGCTTGACAAAACCTTTTTATAAGATTGTACTGCTGTCCAGTAAATCTCACTGATCCCAAAACTTTAGGTAGTCATTCATTTAAGATGTGATTAGATGCGTCATTATCTAATATATAATATAGTATAACCAATAACTAATGTGATTTTGGTCTTGTTTCTAGCTTTAGTCTCAAAATCAAACAGTTTAACACAATTGCCAAAGCAGTAGAATTTCATATATATACAGTGAAAGTATCGAGTGATTTATCTGTCTTGTTCTACTGATTCAAAAGCAGCACATTAACAGTGACACTTTATGCAAAAGAAAGCATGTGTGTAAGAGTCTGTGAAAATGGCCTCTAGTCCTGGGTAAGACCGTCCTGGCTGGTGTCCCACTTAGACTATTGGAAATATACCGCAACCCTCTGTTTCACGTATCACCTTCCATTCTGCCTGTTCCTCTGGGTAATTAAACCATTTCTTCTTAATTAAAGCTGCCATGGAGGATGAGAAGCTAGGGACCCAACCACCACAGAAACGAATGAAGGAAAAGGGAGTAATAGCAATAACACGGGGAAAAAATAAAGGACAAAATAAACCTTGAATGTAGAATTCAGAGATTTGATTATTATGCTATTATCATCAATATAGTTCACATGTACACCTACTTCTTCCAGGAAAAAGAAGTTTCCAAAAAAATCCAGGTATATTTGGTGATGTTATAAACATAAGTTACAAACCTTGTGATGATGGTCCATTCTAACCAGGACACCAAGATGGAGCTCAAGAATACACACTGAGGGAATCTTTATTCAGGCATGCAAAAATAACTGCATAGGTCATGAAAATGACATGGTTACTGATGCCTCACCTCATCCACTCCTTTAACCTGTGACTCTAGAGTAGAGCATCTTATTTATAAATGATACACGGCAGACAAATCCACTTGTCACATCTTTATACTAAATCTTGATTGAGCTGAACCTAACACAAATAACACTACATCATTTGCTATCCTGTAATACCTAATTGGGTATTACTGTTAATAAATCGGGGGGGGGGGGTCTTTTGTGATTAGTGTGATAAATGGAGAGCAACTACTCAAGCAGTTTCTTTTCCGTCAGCAGTCAAAGTCAGCATTTCTATTTGGAGTTAGACTGCTGAATGTGTTCTGCTGTGTTAATGAGTGCCATTTAAAACATTAAGAATCATTGTACCTTGCCTTCAATGTTGAATGTAAAACAAAATCTGTTTGAGTTGAATCCATGTGAATACATTCCATTGCCGTGACAAAAAGATCTCCAACACATTAATTGTGCACTATAATATTTGTGCACTTTTTTGTGCTTTGTGTGTGTGTCTGTGTGTGTGTGTGTGTGTGTGTGTTATACATATTAAGTGCTCTCTTCTCCAGCACTGAGACTCAGAAATGCTTGTGGCCAGCCTGTGGATTCCATCATGTCTTCATCAGATATCATGGCAGACCTTCTGATTGAGCTGTCACTTGTATGGTCACCAAGCTGCATTACAGTAACCTCACTTTCAAGGGTTCATGCCCTTTTGGCCCAGCTGTTGTGGCATAAAGTTTAAATGCAACAGTCCCGAGAGAGAGAGAGAGAGAGAGTTCAACCAGAGTCCACAGTATTTTCTGAAGTCTGGCCTCAGAGACCGAGGCTACAGAGAGCAGCAGCTCCCTCAAGGGTAACTGTGAGAGTCTTTTTAGTGTCACAAGCAGACTTAAATATACACAACATAGTCATTAATTACAACGATTAACAAAAATAGGTTCCTACCCAGCTGTGCAATTTGGCAATTAGTCAAATCCTTTCATAATGAAATAAATTATAATATAATTAAACACAAATCAGTGTATTATATGGTCACACTTTTTAATTCCTACAGAAAAGACAAAATAAAATAAAATCCTGTGTGACTTTTCCTGACAACCCCACAAACTAGGATTGAAATTCTTGTTAGGTAGATGAGGATATATGCTGAATAACACATCATCACAACATGATCTGTACAATTGAATTGATAAGTATGATGCTTTCATGCATTTTGGGTGGATACCAGACAGTAGTAGAAGTGGTGATATTAGTAGACATGATCATTTAATTAGTTAAGGCATGATCTACCGTCAACTGTTTTGCCATATTAATAACATTAACAGGTGTAGTTCCACTGATATGTATTCATATACCATGCTAGTAAGGAGGAAATACATCTTACCATATTAAACCCACATCTATCTTTCTTTGTTTCCTCCTACAATAAAACCTCCAGTACTTCCAGTATATCCCTATGCCCAAGCCTAAGTGTTTTATCTGACTAGTAGCTTTTAAAACATAAATGGGGAAAAATACATGATCATGATTGGTTAATCCTTTTCTCACCATAGCAGCTGGAAGGAAATAAAATGTGATTAATCAAACTAAGGGACAAGTTCATTTGATATCTGCAGCAGTTAAATATGGAATTGTAATTATGACTTTCATGACTGTCTATGAACATTGTTATAGCATAATTACTAAGCAAAACAATGCTATTTGACACACATATAATCAGTTGTGATTATATGTGAACCACCAAAGAATAAGCATTTTGCAACTGTCATAAAATGTTTCCCCCTAGCTACGCCTCTGCTATGTGTATCTCTGCACTCTATATCTGACTCATAGCAGAGTCATTTTGATTTCATCGGAGATTAAATGTTTATAGGTGTATATTGCAACGTTGTCTGAACAGCACTGCTGAAAAAAGAAAACATTTATTGTCTTTATCGCAGGAGGGTTTCAGGAATCTGGTACAAACAGGCAGGGTATCAAGACTGGATAGAGAATTACTGTAACCTCAGAAAATTTTAATGTCGAAAGTGCAAGTGGAGGAAAAGAACCACAAGGGAAGTGAATAAATGTGTCATGGTGTTAATGCTACAGTCAAAGACATGGGAATACGACAAGTCCTCTCTTGGAACGCATTAAATTATGATGTGAGTACACAATTCTTCTTAAGTACACACTTTTATTTTTTCTTCTAAAATTATGTCTTTTTTTCCTTCGAGACAGATCAGCCTATGTCTCTCAGGCACAACAAATTATGGGCTCATTTGGTTGCGATTCCAGCAGACCAGCGGCTAAGTTCAACTAGCAGGGGAAAGTAATTTAACATTATTCGTTAATTGGCACAGAAGGGTCAGTGCAATGCAGCAATCTCACATGCAGCTCATGGGTGCGGTTTGTATTTTTAGCTACACTGGGCTGACATTCAGACTCAGTAGGCTAATTCATTTCCGATTTGCTCACAACATGAGGAATAACGACTAAATCTAAACCATTACTGGTTTTGGCATCATGAGATGGAGCTCATACTGAAATCATAACACTCACAAGTAGACTGTGATGCTGGGAGTACAGAGACTGTTAATGGGAAATAAATGAGTGCTGCTTCTGTGAAGGAAGGATCAAGCACAAATTGTGTGTCCTATCCCCGTTCCTCTGAAATGAACGAGATATAGGGATACACATACCCTATATTCTATGTGAATAAAGATATTTTATGTATTGCCAAATTGAGGCCCACATTAACATCACTGTCCACTAATACATGGGAAAAATGTCCTGTTGAACTCCAAATGAACTCCAGTTCAACTACAACAAATTCTAATACTCTATAAATGCAATCTACTTATACATTCATTCATTCATGGTGAGTGACTCATTTATACTGGTCAGGATGATGGTGAACTGAAACCTATAATGGGAACACTGGATGGGACGTCATCCCATCACCATGGTGCATCACCGGGCACCATGCACACACACACACACACACACACACACCTATGCAGTATAGCCAATTCACCCACCTGCATGTATTTGGGAGGTGAACCTGGAGGAAACCCACACAAATACATGAAACTTTGTAAAGAGCTCTGAGCTCTGGATCGAAGTATTACCCCAGAGCCCTGTGAGGCAGCAATGCTACCCACTGCACAACCATTCTATAACCTGTAGCTCAAAATGATTTATTCCACTGTAGAGGCTGAAGAAGGGATCAGTGGACTAAAGTTAGAGAGGCACAAAATATTACAAAAGGTTATGAGTGTGTGTCTGGGGTTAATTTTACATAATTCAGTCTGCAGCAAGATGATTATTCCTGCATGACTACGCTCAGCTGTTCTTTCATTTGTTATTATTCATTTTTTTTTATTATCTGTAAATGAAGTTTTTAGCAGGAATCCTTCGGTAAATACAACAGACACTGTCAATATCCTCATGTAAAACAAATAAATAAATAAAAATAAACTCGAATAACATGGGCTTGATAACAATCAAGCCTCATGGGACATAGCATTATAGGCCACCAAGAAACCTCACTCTGATTGGCCGACGTCTCTGCAGGCTTGTTCATCAGCAGAACTGTACACACAGATGAATCATAGTCAGCTCGTTAATCGGAAACTCACTAATTGCAAATTCCAGGAAAGAGATAATGAGTGCCAATTGCTTTTGCTCTCTCCTATGATTCAAATTACAGCTTCACCACATTCACAAGACATGTTCTTAACCAATCTAGGTGAAACATCTGTAATAATTAATAAATACAAATGATTTTATGATTAGTCTTAAATCTTTCAATCTTTCATTTGATTCAGTAAACCACACATCAGAAGCATCATACTGGCTCTGTTGACTGCAGAAAGAACTAACACCTATCATGTTTGCGTGGGAGTGATATTCGCCAGCTCGCCAGAGCTACTTCAGAAATCACTCAGCAACTCATGACTCATTGATGAAATAAATTAGGAAGTGGTGTGGTTATCACACTTCATGTTTTTCATGTTTTTCTTCAAAGAAGAATTTGAGTTTGATTTAAACTTTAAAATGAATGCTTTGAACTTTTTATGGCTAGATGTATAGAACTCTTACTATACATCAAACTTGAAGCCACGAAAGATGTTTATTTCTTTGATCTTTAATGGTATGCCACTGGGATCATTAGACCCAGTGATGTGTTTTTTACCCTTATACAAATGAAACATTTTTTTTTTCTCAAACCATATACTTGTTAAGAGAACATTTTTCAGAGTGGTATAAAACCAACCCAGCCTTTGATGAAACTCGCTCATTTTAATTGACACTTGTTGTGAGTACGGAAGGCATAAATTGCTTCCCCTGGGTTGCTGGTGCAAATGGAGGAAATCACTCTTTCCATTTGGAACTTGACTCACTGGCTTTTCTTGTTTATGTGCTGTAACATAATTAGCTTTAAGTCCTAGCAAAGCTCATTTAAATTTCAAATGCAACCATTTTCATTTTTTAAACGGGTACTCATTCGAATGGTTTATGTGAAATGCCTGTGCCTTACAGGTGAAGAGTTATCAACAGGCTGGAGAATGTTTTTATACCTTCCGTTATAAATTTGTCAGGATGATGAAATCTTTGTCTAACATTAAGAATGACATATAATGAAAGAGTAAATTATAAAGCACCAGTGCTCTAGCCATTTTGCGCTAAAGCTGCTATCCCATTAAGGCATGGGCACTCAGCCCTGACTCATCACTCAAAATGCCGTTTCTCTGAATGGATAGATCTTTGCTGATGTTTCAAACAATTAGATGAGAAGTGCTTTGTTCATGACCTGGGATGTCCCATGGTGTCTGAATGCAGAAATTTCAAGTAACGCTGCATTTCCCAAACAAACCTTTTTTTCCTCTCTATTACTGTTATGCAGTCAAACAACAGACTTCACAATAAACAAAAGTTACTCTGTGCTTTTGATGCTCCTTCCCTAAAATGTGTTATTATCAGCCATTAACTATGAAAACATTATTATAAAGCAAATATTAGACTATTTAGCATATGTAAAATTCACATGTGAATCAGGTCATTATTCGCATGTAAAGTTCGTGTGATTTTTCTGTAAGGCCTGAAGCACTAAGAGGATTGGGGTGTGTCAAATTCACAATACTCCCAGATGTGGGAGCACTGCAGGCTAGCCACATCAGCATCAGTTGTCCCCCTGAGCTCTATGACTCTAATCCTTTAATGACAAACTCAATCAGCTTCATGAGTAACCTCTCTCATGTTCCATATGCCTGATATTCACACAGCTCCAGCCCTTCCCTTTGCAGAACTCCCATTTATTATTCCCTTCATCCAGAAGCCTGAAGTCGGAGCTCCTGTTCTGAGTCTTCCACCACTCCCTAATGCTCCGTCCCACCCAGATGCAGAGGGAAAGATGTCGTAATTCAGCAGCTGCTCATAGGGAGAAAGCAACACTTCATCTGTGTTTGTGTACACGGTATGGGGCAGACTGTGTGTGCACTTCAGCACAGGTCCAATAATATTTTCCGAAGGAGATTCTGTTTTTCTTTTTGTGGTCCTTTTGAGTTTTGCTGAGCTAGCGGATTTGGAGGACACGCATTGTTGCTGCTGGCTTTGGGGGTCACCCTGGCTCAGAGAGTGACGATAGAGAGTGGGAGAGACATAGCGAGGAAGTTGGAAGCTAGGGCAGTATGGGAAAGATGAGTCAGGATGGAGAAAACTGGTCAGGCTGGAGAGTCCAAAGTAGATATTTAGACTGAGAAGATGATGCATAAGATGCGGGACATGATGAAAACATTTTGAATAAAAAGTCAATAAAGTACTTTGTGTAATCAGTACCAAAATTAACAAATGCAGTCCCTCATCCTGTGGGAATAGTAACACTCTAACTTTTTTCAGTAACTTCACATAACAAAAACACTTTTATAACAAATAGTAACCCCTTAATCAATAATCAGCTTCAGCAGATAATTAACATTAGCAATGCAATTTGCTAATTTGATTCCTTAAATATAACTGACAAATATGGAAGAAAGAGAAGAATTTTCTAATTCTATAATTCAATATTCAACCATTTCAGCAAGTTCTACATCCCTGGAAAGAAACAGTGCAGAATGGAAAATGCATGGACAGAAAAAGAAGCAGAATAACTGGAGAAAGCTTTAATGCAGACATGCTTTCCACTTTCATAGCAACAGTATGAGCAAAATAAAAGGCAATGTATTTGCAATCAAAGCTCAACACCAAACATCCACAGTATGGTAACAGTATCGTGAGATTGGTTCTGCTTAGATGTTTTTACAACAATCATTCAGAGGTGTAGTAAAGACTCGTCTGAAAGATTGCTCTTCTTTCCTGCAGGTCCCTGTAAAGGACTGAGAACTCTTTCAGCACTGTAGGGATGAGTGATGTGGCAGAAAGAGAGAGCTCATTAGACAGGCCCAAGTTATGGTCCATGAATAGAGTTCATTCTGACTGCAGCGGTTTCCAATGAGTATGGTCTGAAGGGATGCAGAGATTATCAGATCAAACTGCTGAGAGAGAAATGAGTACCTAAGAATGTGTTCCTCCCGGGAGCACAAGTTATTTCTTGCTTTAATAACCAGCCATATTTAAATATGAAATGGTTGTGATTTCTTGAGGAATGCATCAAAATCATGAGACCTTAAAATTCAGGGTAAACATTTTAAACAAACCAGAGCTCATGTCTCTGTTCATGTCTCAATTGTGACGATGCCTTTATCAAATTAGAAGGCTCTTCCATTGGAACATTTGCTCTCTCCCCAGTCCATCATATTTCTGAGCGTGCTGTCTTGTACCGTTGTCAGGGTTACCAATTTTACTTTTATCTTTTTCTTCAACTTTCCTGTCTGGACCATCTGGTTTGAATGAGCACAATTCTTTCAGAAGAGCCAGTGATGAGGACAGTGAGAAAGCAGGACCAGATGTATCCTATTATATGGACATGGTTCCAGAAGAATTGGTTTTGTTCGTCGGCATGGAGCATATGTGATACTGCAGCACAAACACCAGCTGCCACACATTTCACAGGCCATTGGGTTCTGTGGTGCACTCCCACACTCCCATCATCCACCACTTCTATGATGGAGCAACCCTGTACACTGCAGGAGGATGACATACGTCATTAACAGTCTGCTCTAATAAAGGGGGAACTCAAAGCTATTCAACAGCTGCAAATTATTTATCTCATATCTG
The DNA here is from genome assembly GCF_023375685.1 of Ictalurus furcatus. Taxonomy (NCBI): domain Eukaryota; kingdom Metazoa; phylum Chordata; class Actinopteri; order Siluriformes; family Ictaluridae; genus Ictalurus; species Ictalurus furcatus. The sequence continues at coordinate 19,272,210 of NC_071255.1, read as the reverse complement.
TTGACCTTCAGCATGAAACTGAAGCAGCTGATTGTCTATATCTCTTCATTATGAGAGAAAAACACTTTGATCCAGCTGGTAATGCACTGTAATGAAATGGTTACTGACTGGTTTTGTGGGTGTTTGGTCTTTTAGTCACTCTGTGTGACAACCATGCATGTTTTTGTGATGCACAAATGGCAGAGCGCACTCGCTGAGTCATATGTTTAATTAAAAGGCAATCTGGTATGTGTCAGAGAGAATCAATAATTACTCGCTGAGTCATTCAATGCAAATCATTTTTATACTCGCATTACATGGCAACATATTGCTAAACTATATATTTCTATATCATGTTTTATGCATTTTGTATCTGAATGTAGCATAAAGCAGATGCTCCTATTATATACACTTGTGCGTCTCCATTAACTAACTGCTGTGCTCCAGAGTTATATTGAGTGCATGAGTTAGCTTACCGAAAGACAAGAATAGATGGGGCACAACATGGTACATAGTACACACCACTGTGCATTTCATTTCTCTTCTTCTTCTTTTGATAAATGCCCTGATCTCATGCACGCATCTCTTAGGGAGCGGAGTAATGTAGTGGAAAAGACTCCTCAGTGAAGATGTATGCATTCCCGTGCATTGTCTGTTCAGTGTAAGAGAGCCCAATGACAGATGGATTGATGGGTGAAGAAATGCTGCCTGGTGGCTTGAGGAGATGGAGCTCTTGGCTGACACTTTGTCCTCAATTTATCAGCTCAACCATAACTACACAAAAACATAAATCTGTGGACATTTGTGGAGCTGCAGAGAATGAGGACCAAAGGATGGAGAGAGTGAAAATGGAGGAGCTGAGCGTTCCTTGGAGTCACGTGAAGACGTAGCCAGGAGAGAGCATCAGACACATCGACAGAAAGGAGGTTAAGAGAGGAGCATTGAAGCATAGGTATGAAGATGAAGCAGCCAAACATTAATACAGAGTGGCTATAGAGACGGCATATGTGTTGAAATGCATTAAAATAGGTCATAAAAATCTGAAAAAATTTTTATACGATCTACTTTAAACTGATACAAAAACTAATGGGTTTTCCTGTGAGAGAGATAAAGAATGTTTTATTCCTTACCAGATGTGCATGGCTGTCAGAATGGAGAGTAGTGCCCAATGTAACATTAAAGGCCAAACATGAGCTCATTTCTAGAACAAGACCAGAAAGAAAAGAAAGACTAAGAGAGAGAGAGAGAGAGAGAGAGAGAGAGAGAGAGAGAGAGAGAGAGAGAGAAGAGGGAGAAATGGAGACTTTGGCCCTGGCCGGCCCACAGGAAAGAAAGCGATAGAGCTTGATCACTAACAGGTGGCTAATGCTGATTGATTCCTTTGAGAAAAAACAGAAACATTACAACTCTTCCAACTCCATGACCCCATAAAACCCCACTGTTGTGATGTTCAAAATGATTGGGCTGGTTGGACACAATTTAATTTCTAGTTCCAAGATGAAGTAATTTATTTGCGTAGTGTCCCCAAAGATAGAGGGATTCACTCAAACCTTGTTTTAATTTGAACCCTCATAGTTGTTGTATCAAATCATCAAATAAGCAAATAATAGACATAAATTTGAGGAAAACAAATTTTATGCCATTTTATGTAGTGTTTGAAAAAAAAACAACAACATTCGTACACTGAAATAGTAGGAAAAGATATTATTATAAACATTTTGGAGATGTGGGTGTTGGGGGTCACAGAGTGTTGGTGATTCACAGCTCCATGGTTCCAGGGTCCTGAGCTCCAGTTACTGAGCTCCTGAGCTCCAGTTACTGTTTGTGTTCTCCTCATGTCTATGTGGGATGCCTCCATGTACTCAAGTTTTCTCTCAACTCTCAGAAACATGCCAGTTGATGAATTGAACAAACTGCCATCCCACCCAGGGTTTATTACTGGATCCAGAGCCAGTCCTGGGAACACTGAGCTGGTGCTCAGTGTTCCCAGGACTGGCTCTGGATCCAGTACAACCCTGATCGTGTAAAAAAAAATGACTGTAGATAAATTTTGGATATGATTCTACTCAGGGAGCATAGTGGGTAGGTTACAATGGAGTACATAGTCTAATAAAATACTGTTGTTTAACAAAGAGCCCTTGTTTGCTCGAGGTCCAGCAGTAATGTGATAAAAGCGGTGTCTAGACCCATTTCAGTGTTAAAGAAACACAAGACTGCTTGGATTAGGGGTACAGAGGACAGCACCAAGAAGAGGAAAATGGACTCTAATAAAGACTTGTTATAAGATGTCAAATTATATTAAGCCTGTGATACCAAAGAGAAGTAATAATGAGCAACCTAACTCTCCACCTCAGCATCCCACAACATTTCTTTCATTCTCTCATTCCACATTTCAAAATAGTCTCTTGTCATTAAGCAACATAAGCAGGGGTCTATTTGGAGCAAATATATTTGTATTATGAAGCCATTTGTATCTGGTTGCCATAGGGACCGCATCTCAATAGGGCTAACTTCAGACAAAAAAAATCTGAATTAGGTCAGAGATAGTGAACTCTGCATGAAGTGTTTAAAGGGTCTAAATTACACATCTTTAGTGTCATGACCCTGAGGCTCATTACATCATGAATAATTAGTGTCCAGAACTTTATTTCAAATATAATTTATCAAGGTCTGGGTGAGATAAAATGATTAAAAAGAAAAAAAAAAATCCATAACCGTGACAAGAGATGGCATTGCAATGGCAGTATAACTGATTCAGTGTCAAAAGCTCAGAGTAGGAGAGCATATAAATGACCCCATTTTCCACATGTATGGAGAGGATAATAGTAAGAGATGACAGTGAGGTCCATGGAACACTTTTTGCAAAATGAAGCCTGGTCCCATTAGTCTTATACACATCAGCCCTTTCAAGTATCAGCTCATCTGACATGGTTACCGGTTCAAAACCAGAAATTGGAAGTGAAGGGAGAAAAGAGCCGACCAATTTGTCAAAAAAAAACATCTGAGAGAAGTATATAAGCTGGAACAAATAAAAAATAACTTCTCTATTGTTTGTAAGAGTCAGAGCCTGCCCTTCTCCAACACTAATCCCTCCGATGAAGAAAACTCCCTTTCCCAAAAGAAGCATAGCCAGTGGTGGTCCTGATGGGCTTTGTGGGAAGGTGCTTGATTCTTTTAACTAGATCAGACACAAACATTTGTATCCAAATCATATCACAGAATAAAGCTAATTTAAATAACTGTAAATAAATGTGTTTTTTTCAAGTAATCAGATCAGTTAAACCAATAAATATGTACCTATTGGTTGTCTCAGTTACAAAAACTAGTGACCCAGCTGCGCTTTATTGCTGTTTTCAGTAAACCCTGATGTACAGTATCATGTAGACTGAGCTGAGCACAGCCCCGTGAAGACATCAGGTAAGATGAAGCTTTTAAAGATTACTGTTGTTTTCTGTAAGCACTGTTTAGTGCAATCTTCAGACTGTTTTCAATGTTTGCTGATGATTAGGCCATGCTGGTTAAAGGTGCCTTAGCTGCATAATACATAGCCTGTTTATAACCCTTCCTGGAGTATTCACTTTGTGTATACAAGTGCCAGATTCTAATGCTGCAATAAAAGGGGTGCATGGGTGCACTAACACAAGTCATTTTGAAATGTTTCATTTACAGTATGTTATGGCCACGGTAGCTTTGTCAACCCACAATGAAACATGAACCCAAACGAGAACTGCATTCTGGGCATGTCAGACCAATGGCCTTTACATAATTTCCACCATTTTTCTTTGTTTTGACAACATGCTTTATTTCACATCCCAGTGTCACTTATATATCATACTGTCCACAGCAGTCAAACAAACAATTCAAACACCTAATACAGAAAATGGCATCATTTTGAAAATCTACAGCACAAAAACAGCATTTTCAGATTGATCTTCTCTGAGTGGATTTGAGAAGATGCATTTTTGGAGCTTGAAAATGTCATTTTAGTGGATGAAACATGGCATGTGTTTTCAAATTTCACTGTGTTAGTGTGGACTAATTGTTAGGCAATTTTGGTTTGGTTGACCACTATTCTATGTGCAGTGACCTACCTCTTTGTCTCTTTCTTTCTCCTCTCTCTTAATGCTAATACACACACACACACACACACACACACACACACACACACACACACACACACACACTGCTATTTCTTTCTCTGTGCCGTACAGCAGTGGTCCCCAACCCTGTTCCTGGAGATCTACCTTCCTGAAGACTTTAGTTCCAACCATAATCATGCCCACCTCACCATCTAATCATTGTCTTAAGAAGATCTTGATCAACTAAAACAGGTGTGTTAGATTTTGGTTGGAGATGAAACCTCAGGAAGGTAGGTCTCAAGGAAGAGGGTTGGTGGCCACTGCCATATAGTGTAGCAATGCTGTGAATTAGTTTTCAATGGCTAAAAGGAGCTGTGTTGTTGTACATGTTGTGAGTGGTACAGGTTCTCATGTTGTAGGCTTGTGTGTGTAACAGATGGTTCATGTTATGTGAAGTGCAACATGCAGGGTGCAACAGTATGGAAGAGGCTTCTTGCACTGGTCTGCTTCGTAATAGGGGCCCCAGTTTCTTTCTGGCAATACCAGAGCCCAGAGGTTCAGTAGTTGAAAGAATGTAATTTGTTTCATTCTGCTTTCATTTTGTCACCTAATGAATTCACAGATGCAGATAGATGTTCTTTGTACTCTGACATTTAATCTGCATCAGAGACTTCTCGATAACGAAAGAGAGCAGAGTGAAGGAATATGGTATGAATTAAAAGAACCGCTCATAACAGCCAAGCAAACATCAATGATATCTTCTTCAGCAGCCGATGTTTCATCTTCATCAGAGTGTAAGAAAGAGGGGATAGAATGTAAAACCTCTGACAAGCTTCTCCAAATCCATCATATTGTATTAAACACTGTTTTGGTATGCCCACTATTGCCTGACGTCAACTCAACTCAAATGTCAGGCATGAAACATGATGAGTTGGTGGCAGATGGGATGCAAGGCAAAATAAATGTCAAAAATGATAACATGCAATCAATCAGCTGGAGTGCTAGTTATAATCTGCCAAGGCTTGTTTAAGGTGATGCGTTTCACACATGTTCATGCTCTGCCTTAAGAACAGCTCCAGTCAGCACCTCAGCTCATCTTTCTCTACTCATATCAAGGGTTTTGTTGGATGGGCGCTGAATGCAGTAGAGTATGTGATTCTACTGCATACTAGTGTCTGCTTTCAGATAACCTCTCTCTCACACACACACGCACGCACACATACACACACATACATACGCACACACACACACGTACACGCACACACACGCGCACACACACACACACACACACACACACACATATATATATATATATATATATATAGAGAGAGAGAGAGAGAGAGAGAGAGAGAGAGAGAGAGATTTTACCTCATTTGTACTTAATGGGATATTATGTTTACTGGGGGGAAAAAAGAGCCACACATAAAAGTTAATTGTGGTGTGTGCATATATATATATATATATATATATATATATATATATATATATATATATATATATATATATATATATATATATATATATATGAGCAAAGAAGGCTGTGAAAATTGTCTTCATTGTTTAATCTTTTCCATTTTTGTTAAACAAAAATCACAAAAATACTCTGCTGTCATGGATATCAAACAATTGTAAACACAACACAGATTTAACAAAAAAAATCTTTGTTAAATATAGGTGTGCAGCAATTATTAGCACCCTATGAATTAATATGAGAAAAATATATTTACAGGGTGACTAGGAACAGGAAGTTGGTCAACCATGACTTCCTGTTTCACAGGGGTATAAATATGAGGTAACACATAGGCCAAATTCCCTTAGTCATTCATAACGATGGGTAAGACCAAGGGACATAGCTGCGATGTGCGGCAAAAGGTTGTTGAGCGTCACAAAATTGGAAGTGGATATAAGAAAATAGCAAAAGGATTGAAAATGCCCATTTCCACCATCAGGGCAATAATTAAGATGTTCCAGTCAACCAGAAATGTTATGAATCAAGAGTATTTTTGTTAAATTTTTGATCAAAAGATCAAAAGATTAAACAATAAAGACAATTTTTCACAGCCTTCTTTGCTCATATTTACCAAGGGTGCCAATATTAGTGGAGGGCACTGTACTGTATATACAGTCATGTGGAAAAATAAGTACATCGCATGGAAATTGTTGGCTTTTTTTTGACATATTTGGATAATCAAACATTTGATCCTCTTTGAAACATTGCCTGTTAATAAAGATGATGCACTCTATCAAATGACACATAAAATTGACATTTGGTATTAATTTTCACAATTTAAATTAACAAAAAACAGATCAGTCACATGGGAAAAGGAAGTATACCCCTACATTTATCACACCCTCAAATCCATACAATTAGAATGAGGTGTTGAAGATTGGGTGCCAGGGATTAGAACCTGCTTAGGGAGTGCAGGTGGAACCTGTCTTATTTATACCCCTCTCATATCTAGTGTCTGGTGTTCCCTTTGTTATTGAGGTGTGTGGTGTCATCATGCCAAGATCTAAAGTTCTGTAAGGCCTTCAGAAAAAATGTTGTGGATGCCTATGAGTCTGGAAAGGGATTTAAAAAGATCTCTAAATTATTTGAAATAAATCATTCCAAACAATGATTATTTTCTCAATACATCATAAAATAATCTACAAATGGCTCAGATTTCAAATGACTGCCAATGTGTCGAGCACTGACCATCCCAGCAAATTCTGCCTAAGAGCAGACAGTCTAATGCAAAAAGAAGTCTCCAAGAACCCCAAAATATTTTCACAGGCTCTGCTAGTAAGTCTTGCAACTATTGGTGTCAAAGTGCATGCTTTTATAATCAGAAAGAGATTGTACAAATTTGACCTGCATGAGAGGTGTGCCAGGAAAAAGCCTTTGCAAGACTACAGTTTGCCAATGAGCATATAGGCAAAGACCAGACCTTGTGGAATAATGTGCTCTGGACTGATGAATCAAAGATAGAGTTGTTTGGCCACAGTAACAGCAGATATGTTTGGCACTGACCAAAGACAGTTTTTCAGGAGAAGCAGGAGAAGCCTCAGGGACTGGACAGCTTGCATTCATTGATTCAACTATGAATTCTGCAGTGCAGAATTCTGAGTGCTTGAAGATAATGTGAGCCCATCTGTCCAAAAGTTGAAGTTGAACTGAAAGTGGACCTTTCAACAGGATAATGATCCTAAGCACACTAGCAAATCCACCAAGGAATGGCTCAAAAATAAGAAATGAAGGGTTATGGAATGGCCTAGTCAAAGCTCGGATTTGAATCCCATTGAAATGTCGTGGGGGGATTTGAAACAGGCCGTACATGCAAGAAAACTCTTAAACATCTTGCAACTGAAAGAATATTACATGGAACAGTGGTCAAAAATTCTAGCAATCCGATGTCAGAGACTGGTGGACAATTATGCAAAACACCTACAAGAAGTTATTTCTGCTAAAGGGGACAATACTAGCTAGTGAGACCAAGGGTGTACTTACTTTTCCACAGAAGAATATCACATCTATTGATATTTCTGTTGAATAAATTATTGAAAAAGCTAATTCTGCTTGTGGTTTTGTTCAAGTATATCAATTTTATTAATATCAACTTCAACTATAGGGAAATCCTATAAGGTTCCTGTAAATAGGGAATTCCTCAAGTGTTCTTTAAATGTTCTTTGTATAGTGTTGTTAGCCCCCCAAAAGGGTTCTACTGTGGAACCCTTTCTGATAGACAAACACTCTGGTCTAGTGCTCTTCATGTAACCTTTAAGGGTTACCCAAATAGATAACCTCAGATTTGACCTTATTTACAGTAAACCGTGTACAATACTGTATACAGAGAGTAGAGACATCACAATCCTCCAAACAGTGTGTTAGGCAATGCGGACTGAGCTACAGATTGAGATATCACATACAGTAGGCTTGTAACTGAGCTGAAATGGTATGGACCTTCGAACCTGACAAAAGTATTTGAATATGAGTTTTGTATATTTGAATTATATATGTCACATTAAATAATTTTTATCCTATGGTATATTTAGTACATAAAATTTTTTTGCTAATGTTTTTTTTCTTTGTTTTGTACTTGCTAAGTGTAAGATTTCATTGTTCTAGGCCCATTACCCTTGTCTCTATATACACTCTCTATATACACTTATTCATAAACATGCTATTAGCTTACCAATTAGTAACCAATTCAGGATCCTTTTGGGAAAAGCAGATGCTTTCAAGAGAGCCAAACTAATAAAAATGCTACTCATAGTCCCAGTGTAACTATTAGGTAATGTTCTAGTTTAGGTTACATTAATATTAGCTTGCTGGCGATTGCTTAGCTGCTTATTAGGGAATTAGCTATTTCAATAGAACATAAAAAACTGTTCACTGGCCTCATTGCAGTTCATATCACCCATTTGGAATCCATTTAACTCTACTCCATTAACTCGTCTCCTCACTTCACTTCATTGACGCAAGCTGTTTTCTTGGGTTTGACAAACATAGAAATAAGCATGGAGAATTTTAAAAGAAGGATTTCATTAAACTTGCTTTCTTATTGTTTGTTCAATTTCTTCTGCAAGGAAGCTGCTCTGTGTGACTGCTGGAAACTCAATCATTTCCTTCTTTTTCATTGCCATCCACTGATGGATTAATTCCCTAAGCAATTGCTGGTGTTTGGAATTCAGATTTTAAGGACATATTTAAACGCAGAACGGTGATCTCGGATGTGAAAGTGAATTTGCATGAACAGAATGAATAGAAATTTGTTTCTAACACCTAAAACGTCTCAGAGTTAGTGCTATTGTGGGACAAATATCCTAAAGTCTTTGATCCACTGATTTCTGCAAAACTCATATCAATCACATCTTTTTAAAGTGCTCTCAGTAAATGCAGTGAGGCGCTCAGTCTGTCTGGAAACAGTGTCCACACTGTAACAGAATGGGAAGTGGCTGTATTTGTTTGGGATCGACTTGAAGTGCATATGGTTCCACTTTCCATCAGTGCCAAAGGCCTAGAGGCCAGTCACTCTCTCTGCTTTCCTCTCTCTCTGTTTCTGTTCCGTATTTAGAATCATATTTAATAAGGTCCAGGCATGCATAACCTTATATATCCTATATGAAGAAGCAATGTTTTGTTTTGTAAGTCTGCACTTTTTGAGCTTTTACTCCAGTATATATTTCTGAGTGTCTAGAAATGTATTCTAGTCCAAGAACAATAAATATCAAATTTCTACGTTGCCATGTTTCTTGAACTGGATCAACCTTGTTTTCTGTATTTCACATGCCTACATGCTATTCTTATTATTCTTATAGAATATTCTTATTCTAGTGTTCCTATCAATTATTATTGTAAATGAAAAATCTTCTGCTAGACTTCTGGGAGCAAACTACCAACACACAAGCACACAGACAAACCTAATTAGTGACACAGGAAACTTAGCGTAGCTTTGCAGTTAAGAAAATAAATAAGCTGTTAAACAATATTAACGTATAAAGCCTGGCAACATTTCAGTTCCCATGAATATTGCACAAACATAACTACTGCCAAATTTAATGACTCATTAACAAGCCAAGCTCTAAATTTACAAATGCCATGTTAACATTAGAAATTAGAACTAGATCATTTATGTGTGTACCTTGGATGCAGATAGAAGCCATTTGCTAGATTTGTCTCACATTCATCATGCCCTGCAAGTGGATTTCTAAAAAGGCTGATTTGCATAAAATGCACTGCCAATGCAACAAGCAAGTATTAGAGAATCAAATCATAACACTTAATGCAACTGCATGAAATGGCAAAGACACTGTACAATATAGCAGTTTGACAAAAGCAATCTAGCAGTTTGGCACACCATATCACACTTGCCTATGTCCACGTGACAGAGAGGAGGAACATCTACCATGCTCCAGCTTCTCAATGCTGCTCAAATAGAAGCCACAGCTCTTTATTTCCCAGAAGGAGCTGCATCTGTGACAGTATAGGGTAATCTACAGTGGCTGATTAGATAGAGACATGGTGAATATACTATCAAAGTAGTTCAAAGGTCTGAATAATGAAAGCACTTGAAATTGGGAGCAGACCCATGACCTTAGTATGCCCCATTTCTCCTGAAGTCAAATCCTGTCACACATGCTTTGGTCTGTGTGGGAGACATTTGACGTAAGCAAGCATGACATTAGATCACTTGAGATCCGGTCACTTTGAGAAATCTGAGTAATATGGAGCACAGTATTCACAACACAGACAGCTTTGTCACACGTGTCATCCTTTATTATAGTCCAAGGTTGATGTTGGAATGTAAATGCACAGCATATGGTACATGGGTCAAGTTGTATCTAAGGAATTGGAAGCAGTATCTTTAAGTATCTGTGCAATTCCACACCATGTAGGTTGATTAAATCAACCATTTAGGTTGATTTAATCAAGTGTACATTATAAAAAAAAAAATAAGTTCAAATGAAAATGTAGACGTGGTATTTACAACAGCATGACAATAAATTGAAGGGAGAAAAAAAAGTTTAATACTCAGTAAGCAAGTCCTGAACACATATTTGTTGTCTTTACTGAGAATTAATGTGAGGTACTTGACACCGTGTGTGTTCATGTGTCACTGGCTAGAGGGGTTATGTACCAGGACACTATGATGGATGGTGTGCAGACTACAGAGGTTGGCATTCATTAAGAGGGAAGGCAGACACCATGCAAGGGTAATTGTACTTTTTATTACCATTTCTGTTCATATATCAGGCGCAGAGAAAACAATGGTTGGTGTCAATGGGTGCATGTGTGTGACGTCTGACCACTCTATGTTTGTGCACAGAGCCATCAGCTAACTTCAATTCTGAGGTCATCATGGCTCTAACAAACAAATCCAAATGCTAAAATAACAACCACTGCATCTGTTGCTCGGGTGCATAATTTATTATTGCACATGTGACCATTAGTCAAATGTCGACAAGTAAACAGCAGGCCAAAACAGGGCTTAGTTTCCCACAAAAACATTCTAAGGGTGATGCTGACCTCTTAATATCCTCAGGAACTAAATGTTTATTTAAAAAAAAAAAAAAAAAAAAAAAAACAAAGACACTGGCATACTTTGTGCTAGGGTATTATAGAACCAGGAAGAGTTTAATCAAAACAGCATAAAGAACAGGAGCACTTTCTCTAGGTTTCTTGTCATCTTAATGAGGCTGGAATGTAGATAAATGAAGCTGCAAAGTAGAGCAGGCCCCTGTGTCCACTGGAGCAGGCATGTTAAGTTCATTCTTTATTTAAAGTCATCTATTTCCTCCCCTCATATCCTGAGATGATAATGCCATTGCTCCTCCTGACACCTCTCGGTCCTCAGCACGCACTCATATTGCTTCCACCAAACACAGGAAATGACCTTATCCTCACCTTATTCATCTCACATGCACACCAAAATATTGTACTCTCCTCCACCAGTACTAAGTCATGAGGAATATTTTATGGTAATGCTATGTTAGCATATCACTATATCTCAAAAAAACTTCCTTGTAGAAAACCAGACAAAAACTTTTATCAAAAACAAAAACAACCAGACATACCACCAGTACATTGAAACCTTGCCATAAGGTATTTGATCTAAAAGCACTATGGAACACTGTAGTTTATCCTCTGAGGATTAATAATACAAAACGGTTTAACGTACAGTATTATATGAAAATAACCAGCTCCCAAAAGGGTCACTCAAGATGTCCTTAAACATATGTAAAGTAATCTTTGCTCAAATATACATATGGATTCATTCAGGAAGAGCTTATGATGGTAAAGTGGAGGTAATGCACTGCCAAAGGTCAGCCCAGTGTTATGGCTAAATCATTATTTCACAGCATGTAGCCAGACATGATAGTACAAGCTATTCCCTACAATGATTTAAAGTCCCTTGACTTGGTCTATTCAGTGGCCTTTTTTTTTCCATTACCATTTTGGTTCGGAAGACATTTAGCATATTTACGGGACACACTATGACAGGGAAGTGATGAGGACCTGAAATCTGTGTTTTGTCTCAGTGAATGCTGTAACACATTCATGCACAGATTCAGCTATCTGAACAACAAACAAGGAAAGAGGTTTGAGGTTTGTTGGGGTTTTTTTTTTTTTTTTTTTGCTTTTGTCAAACAAAGAAGGCCACGTTGGTGATTCAAAATGTGTTCTGATGACAAAGATCTGAAGCACAGGAAGAGTGTAACAATAGGACCACACTTCAGGTGTTGTGTGATGAAGATACTGTCAGCAGAGATGATTGGGTCTTTATGGACCTGTAAGTTAGTCTCCCACAGTTTTGACCTAAAAAAAAAAAAAAAAAGAAAGAAAAAAGGAGCAGTGTCTGGGTTGAGTAAGAGCACCTGGGATCTGACCGCTTCTGTCATGGTAAGTGGGTTAATTATAGCATTATATTTCCGTCCACCAGTCACCCTGGCAAACATCACAGTAGCACTGTGGTGCAAGCTGACTGATGGAGAATAATTACCTTGAGTTTGAAAGGCTTTTGAAAAAGCAACAAGAAGGAAGGAAGTCTTGTTCACAATGACGCAGAAGCCAGTTTCTAAGATTCTTTTATATGAATGGAGCAAATGCAGAGCTTGAATACAAAAACAAAGAATTCCTACTGCTAACATTTGCTAAAGGTGGGGATTCAGAAAGTCATGTCTACCAAATACATCCAACTACACTCTGATAACACATATGCCTTAGAATATGTATTAGTTAAGATTCTCTAGATTTCTTTGTCATTTTGGCAATGCTTGTGTGTAATTTTATACATCTATGTGAAGTGAAACATGAAGGTTGTTAATCATAATCATCTATGAAGTGTCCTTTGGCTTTATCCCCTGCTGAATAATGTTGAAAACCAGTGTATTAGACAGGACATGTTTTAGTGGTGCAGAGAACATGATCATCATAATAATGTGTCTGATGGAGCACTGCAATATGGCATATGTAAGTAATATGGCTACAAATCATTTCAAAAACTCCTTGCCTTGACAATCTGAAATAAAACAGTGTCTGAAAAAAAAGACTGTATCATTATTAAGTCCACAAAAATATTTTAATAATTGATTATTCATGTGATTTAATCAACAAATAACTGATTAATACGCTTAAACATAAAATACATAAAATGCCATAATGTTTTATTTAATGTGAAACTAAAATATGCAGAACATTACATTATTTAAATTTAAAAAAAAAAAAACTCATTTTGCACTAAATGATGGTTTATTCCCTATTACAAAAACAATAACCAATTATATTACAAATAAGGAGTTTGATTTTATTTCAAAGCACAGGATGTTTGAAAACTGTGAATATACAGTAAATTGATCTGTGCCTCTATATCTAAACTGTACTAAGTCACATTTGTACAAGCCAAAATTAAACAGATTAAACGTAAGCAGCCTCATTAAACTATAAAACAATATCAAGTCCCTTGAATGTAATGTAATATGAGGCTATAACATCAACCACATAGTATATTTCACTCACCAGAGTTTTTGAGTGCTTTCTTTTTTTATCGTCATGCATCAAAGTGGTGCTATGAAATTTATCTCTGCTTTGCATACACTGCTTTATACTATGCGATTACCTTTTTCTGGGGGTGAAACTAGATGTGAAAAACAACAAACCTTTTTTCATATTTGGTCTGGCTTAGTTTGGCTTTTTGTTATGTAAGAAATGGACGTTGCAAGTGAAACCAATTTATCCGTTTTTGTGTTCTTTAAAATGAGATTGTGTTGGGCCTGAAAACAATGCTGTGTTACTCCCAGTGGTTTCATTCTAGTATGACATTCTACACAAAAATAGAGATCAGTTCACTCTTACATTCTTGTGTATAGTGGTGGAAAATACTTGAGTAGTTGTACTTGGTTAATAAACTTATGTATTATTTTGTCATATTTATTCTTTATTTGAGTGTTATTGAAATCTAATATTCTACTCTCAATTATATTCCTAATGTAAAAAAAAAAAAAAAAAACTTATCTTTCACTCCTTATATATTTATTTAGACCCTGAAAGTACTCATTACAAATTTCAGAGGTCTGTTCTTCTCTCATCCAGCCAAAAACTGTACACTTTACATCAATCAAATGAGCTCAGTTTAGCCAATCATTTAACTTTAGCATCCAATTATTTCACATTGGCATCCAAACAAGTGAATGTAAAAAAAAAAAAAAACTAACAAAAACCTTGCCAATTGATCATCATCAACCTCTCATGCTACAAAATGAAGCTAGCACTATAGCTATCCATGTTTGTTTGAAGATGGATAAGCCACCAGATTGTAGTGTTGACAGTGTGGATGAATGCCCTGGTCCTAGCTCAGTAAAATATTTCAGTATGCTGGGGTAATCCCTAGAAAGCATGAACTCCATCTAATTTGAAAAAGTATGTTGGTAAAATTAGCTAATTTTAAACAAGCTGGCTTGCATTCTTTGCTAATGTTAAGTTAAACTGGCTTTAATTGTATAAATTAGCTAGGCAGTAAATCAAATTCTAGCTAATGCTAAATATTTGTTAATTACTTGATATTTTAATTGCTGATTAATTTGTTATGAAACTATGCAGCATTAATGCATATGGCCAGCAAATTTACAGAGACTGACTGCTGTTTTCAGGCAAAACGGTGTAGTTGCTTTCAAAGGAAAATCATCCAGCAGTTTTAGATAAGTAATAAAAGTTCTTTTTCATATTAAAACATGGCATTAACTTAATTTCATCAGTAACATGTTTACTTTATACTTTTTAATACTTGAGTACATTTAGAAGTAGCAATTTGTTTACTTTTGCTTGAGTACATTTTTCCTGCATACTTCCAGTTTTAATGGAGAAGATTTTCACATTTACAATTTCATTTAAGCATAATTTCTCAGTTCTTTTTCCACCTTTACATTGCTGTTATTGGTTAAGTAAACAACTAGTTGAAAATAAAAATCCATTTTGCAATCCTATTTTTTTAATAATCGACATTATCTATTATTCAAACTGATTGTTGCAGCCCTGATTCTTATACAGCCTTATACTTTTTTCATATATCTAAAAATGATCGTATCATTTATTTCCAAGAATAAAACACTGACAGTGTAAACACCGTCACGTTATAGCAGCATTTACATTGACACAGCCACACACTCACTTACAAATAAGACCAACCATGTCACTCCACAAACAACTTTATATTGTTTTCATTGTCTGCTATGGCCTCTTATATAAGCAGACCATGATGACTAATTGACTAATTTGTTGTTCATGCTACACGTAAATGGGAACATGCCTCATCTCTAATCTTTATTTAGACTATTTAGCTACATATTGATTAGTTCAAGCCAGACAGCTTTGTCACAGGAATTAATCTTGATGGCATGATTCAAAACAAGCAGCAATGTCATCTCCTTGTTATTTTCAACAAGCAAAAAAAAAAAAAAGAAATCCCATTTAATCTACATTTAACGGTGCATTTCTTCGACAGTTGGTCCATACTTTAATTGTTCACCTATTTTAATGTATCCAATATACTGAAGTTTGTATGTCAAGCTCTTCTATAATATGAGTGTAATATAACAGTATCCTTGTTGGGTTATGAGGTGAAAGTAGGAAATCTTTAGGACTACATAAATCCTCTAACTATAATTGTGAAACTGTGGATTGTTTCATCCTGTTTCATTACTGTTACAGACAGTATCAGACAGGCTTGATGACTGTAGTTATTGAGAACGTACTTTTGTTTATGAAAAAAATGGTTGGAATGTATATTTGTTTTTGCTTTTTTAAAAAAGCATTAAGAGCATATTAAATAATCTATTCTCTCTGTATGTGTACTCTCTGCTATGTAATGTGAGAGCCGGAGCCTGACACACTTCTTCTTTTTTTTTTTTTTGGCTCCTATCACCCACATCCAGATTCTCTACTTCCCTTTGGAGCTTCTGCACTTGTGTCTCACTTTCTGCTTTTGTGGATTGTCCCACATTGGATACCCTAAAGATTTGCACTGTGCAAGTCTCACCTTTTGTCAGTGGATAATTTCACCTGGATACTGTACTGTACATTTTACCATCTAAGAACTGCTGCTGTAATCATAAAGGCTGTCCTGTGCTTATCCCGGGACCCTTATTCAGAATATGCTCATAAGAGATTATTTTCAACACACATAATACTGTTAATCTTTGTTATTTTACAGTTGTATACGCTATAATTAAGATCCAACTATCTAGTGTCACCCAGAACAGTTTTTTTTTAGTCTGTTTCCTCTCAAGGTGTCTGCCTTATGAGCAGAATTTTACATCTGTAGTCTACCCACTGGTGGGAAAGTTATTCTAAATGCCACTGCTAGAAGTAGCTACAGTACTGTGGATAATACAGTGCTATAAAAGTTGCTCTAACTAACCACTGAGTTGCTCATATGTCCACATCACTTGCCTGTGAAATATGATCAGGCTTGCATAAGCATCTGCTAGTTTGAAACACCTCAGCACTGTTTCCATGTCATATGAACTGCTTCCCATATGTGCCGAAAATTGGCTATTGGTGGAGCTTTCCTCTGAGTAGTTTACTCAGTCCTTTCTTCACAGATGTTGACTGGATTGAGATCTAGTGACTACAGAAGAGGCCTTGGCCTTCAGATACTGTATATTGCCTGGATACAGAATTCTTCCTGGGTAGTCCCTGCTGTACAGCACGGAGTGGAAGAACACATTCTGGTATATACACACTGCAGTCATAAAGAGCTGACATGTATGACATTTTAATATCTACTGGCACTGTTGAAATGTTTCTTTACTATCAAAATTCCACACATTCCTGCTTCTTCTTTAAGACCCCATCTATAACATCACACTCACGAACCATATTAGCAAATGTGATTGAATACAGAATGTAAAAGCACTACCTTAAAAACTGAAGGTCTATAACCAGTTTGAAGAAAGAGAAGTTAAAGGCACCAGAGAGAACTTATATTCATGATAAACATGCTGGGCTGACTCAAACACACAAAAAAAATCTCATCTCATCTCATCTCATTTTAGCTATGGGAAAGAAAGTGAGGGCAGAATGAGAAATTTCTGCCACTCTTTAATCTGTCATAATGCCCATAATTACCAGCTGCTCAAAAACATTACCTCTGCTGAGTGTTAACATAAACTGTCAGATTTTGATTCTTTAGCATGTGCACTCCTGATGGAAGCTTTACTGCAGGACTGTTCAGCAAAAGATGCAATCATATCATGTGTGGTAAACAAGCATTTGCTGCCATGGAAAATTGGCTCCTGCCTATTATTCATATGGAGTGCATGTGGTAGAAGGGAACATATAATGGAGTATACAGTATAAAGGCTCTGAAGGTCGGGGGATCGTGGGAAGGGGGTTGCTGGTGTTAAAAGGGGTCAAATGAGGATAATCCCATTCAAAGTCGCTTAGGGAGGTGAATGTATTTTGGGCTGTATTCAGAGGAATATTTCTCTTTTTTCTAAAAGATTTCTTCATATAAAATGGAGGAATAAAAATTTTATAGCTGAAGTAAAAAAAAACAAAACAAAAAAAAACAAAGAGCTGTCTCTTAAAATCAGATAATTATATGCCAATATAGTTACAGATATGACCATATATACAATATATTACCATATTATTATGTTCCAGGGTTGGCTTAAATAAAGAGTGTACATCATGCAAATACTGAATACTTCATGAAAAATTCTCTCTCTCTCTCTCTCTCTCTCACACACACACACACACACACACACACACACACACACACACAATCATTATAACACAAAGAGAACATTGTTAATGGCAGTGTGAACTTTCCATTATACACTGTCTCTATGTACTAGTTAAGAGGACCTTAACTTTTACAATGCTTTTGGAAAACCCTCCTATAGCTAATTCTCAGCCCTGCCTGTGTGATCTCCACTACTGCACTGCAGACCACACACACACATACACACACACACACACTAAAATCACAGAGGTGAACATCTGGGCTGGGATGAGGTCAGCCTCCTGATAGAGACAGCATATAGTATCCCTGATGAGTTACTCACTTGACCTAGTGAACACAGACAAAACACAGAAAAACTAGATTTCTCTGAACCCAGACCTTGGTGGGTCATGTCCATTTTCATTAAAACAAAGAGGCCAAAAGTGTGTGTGTGTGTGTGTGTGTGTGTGTGTGTGTGAATTCCTAATGAATCTTCACTTTCTCCAACCGCACACCTAGAGCTGAACCTACCAAGCAGCAGCATACTTGAGGCCTTTGTCAAACTGGCATGGAAAGAGATAGAGACTGAAAGAAAACTTTAGCTCTGTGGGAACAATAGAGAAAGTGAACGGAAGTCTCGGAATTAGTCATTAAAATGATGCCAGATTTTTGGGGGCGAGGGCGAATTGAATGCGATCCAGAGCCTGGCCTTGTTTATGCATCCAGAAGACATCTGCTAGCAACAAAAGCCCTTGAGCTTTCTGTGAGAAATGGAGGAAAAGACACAGAATATGCTTTGGGTCAAAAGCAAAGAAAACTACCTTTATATGATCCCACTTCTTGCCTTTCTCTTGTTTCATGTATTCCTTATTTATCTCCTCCTACTAAAACAAAAACAGGCAGATTGAAAGCAGACTGTAGGAGTGGGGAAGGCCAAAACCAGCACAGCTTATGCTCATATTCCCAAGATTGAAGTGAACCCACAGAGTCAGTCTGCATGATAAGAGTTTTAAGGGGTTGGTAAGGGTTGTGAGTGTCAAGAGCTATTCTACCTGTAGCCTCCAACATCCACTCACCTGACCGAGCTTACTGTATGTAGCATCATAAACCTGGTTACTGAATCTCTGTGCAAAACAAATCCATTAGAAAACAGCAGGACATAATTCAGATTTACACTATGGTCACATACAGACACTTTGTCTATGGTCTGTCATAATTGATTACATGGTGCACCATTGAACTTTCATGATTTCTGCAGTGCATGATGAATGATCACTCTGAAATTGAAGGCTGACCCCGACTGAGCACAGGCAGGTCAGAGAGACAGAAGTAGAGGAACCATTCAAATCTGATTTACAGTAGCACCTTTTGCGGGTGTGCCACATTTCATAAATTTGGTCTTTCAACCTTCATTGATGTGCCTGAGTTTAACTCTTACACTCTATCTAGTTAAAAGTTTTACAAAAAGTGGAATGATATATATATATATATATATATATATATATATATATATATATATATATATATATATATATACCACAATTAACTTTTATGTGTGGCTCTTCCCCCCCCTCCCCCAGTAAACATAAAAATCATAATCTTATCTAGAGATTATCTTCTTGTGCCTGAGAATAAAGAGGTGAAGTAGTAAATGTCATGCCTGGTTCTTGTAACTATTCAATGTCATGTGACCTGCCCTAATTTATTTGCACATGTGTAAACATACACACATACCATAAAAAGGTTCCCGGTAATTTGTGGTGTTTGCATCTGGTATATAAATGTGTATGTGTTTTAGTCATAGTCATTAATCATAATCACAGTCCATAGCAATTTTCAAAACACACACAGACTGTGTGTCTAGCAACAGAGTTGTGGGTCAAAACCATGAAAAACTATAAATAACACAGTGTGGAATAGACGGCACAATGCATGACAATACTTTGCATCCATACACAGAAATGCAGAGGGTTAGATGAACAAACTATTGAGGGGACACAAGTAACAGGTGTACACAACTAGGTAACAAACCAATCACAAGACGGGGATGGAGACTCAAAATGAAGCATAAACCAGACACACATGGTAATTGTTGTAAAGAGAGTCATGACATGAACGGCAAGTTCATGACTATTGCTATTCATATTGCTAATACTTGAAATATTGGCCATTTTTAAAGGTTCCGTTTACAAATATGTGACTAGGGAATGGTATCACAAGGTTGATGCCTAAAAATAGATTCCTATATAAAATCTATCTGCATCAGTGATGTTAGAGCCCCCTTTCTAACACCTTTTTATTACCAAGATAGATCAGGAGGTTGATGTACTCATCTTGAATGTAGTCTACGAAGGGATGCACTTGGCCTCCTTTTACAAGCATTGCACAGATACAACAAACAGAGTTATTTGTTACCATGGCTGCATTTGAAATCGTGTACTGTGACAGTACCTACTGCATTCGATTCAGTACCTACTGCTCGGCCATTGATACAGCACTTACTGATCAGTATAAGTGTGTAGCATGAATACAATCCGGACGTACTACATCCACAGTATTGGCATTGTCATGTGACCTACAACTTAAAAGGAGCAGACGATCTGCCTTCTGCCATTTTGGATTCTACCAGCTTTTCCACACCAATCCTATTTCCTTATGGGATAACATAGTGTGCATTGCTTTCATACTGCAGAATCTCGGTGGAAACAGTAGTTTATCCAGGTATTCCTCACTACTGTTTTATGTATACTGAGAATTCAAACATACAGTACAACTTTTTTGGCTTACAGCTTTTTGCCTACTGTATAGTAGGGTAGTAGAGATATTCAGATGCAGTTATATGATGAAGATTATGTTTGTGTGCTGTATCTCTTTCGTGTTTTATTGCTTTACGTTACTTATAGTATTACACCAGGCACTCCGGTGTAAGTATCACAGCGCTATATACCTTGGTGTAACAAAATAAAACCCAAGGGACAAAAAAAAAGTTGAGAGTCCAGAGTCTAGAGATGAGGAAAAAGTGATACAATACATTGTAAATGACAGAAGTAATCTTGGTTTTGGCAGAGGCACCAAAAGTGGTGGATTATTTCTTCATGTGACAAACCTGCGCTGGGTTTGTGGAGGTGAGCATTAAACTGATTTACAGTGAACCCTTAATGGTGAAGGAAATGCTATATATCAACTTTGATAGGTGTTTTTAAATCCTGTAAATCTCTATGAAGCAGAGAGCTAGACAAAATGGACCCATTCATCTGCTTGATGACAGCTTCAGTTTGTGGTGTGCAACAGAAATCCAAGAGAGCATCCGGTAGAATCACACCAAACACCAAGTATAGTAATTTCATGCCCCATCCGTCCCCGTATCTTATCCTGCATCTGCATCATATCTCTACTTCTAGCCACTGCAAGACTAATGTCTGGACCACTGGGAGAAATTACTGTGCTTTCTGGTACATGTGCAATATTAGCCTTTAAGCTATATCACTAATGTGCTGCTTAGACAAATCCTGTAACAGCATCACTGACCATAGTTGTCTCTAGGAATGCATTTGCAGAAAATTTAGACTGTTCTGTTTCTGTTCTGTCCTCTGCTTAACAATGCACTTACCCCAGACTTAACCAAGCACATGGGCTTAAGCATTTAGGCCTGTTCCCCACATGGCTGTACTGGCTTGTGTTCAATGAGTGTGGTCTACACTCTGCAGTAGATCTCATTAAAAAAAAAAAAAACTAAGGGAATTTACCTGTCAAATTGCCCCCAACAAACAACCATCAGTGTTCTGTTTGTTTCATCTAATGAGGACTGTAAAATAATAATTTCTCTCTCATATATGGCCTTGTACTGGGCCTCAGACTCAAACTACAGTATAAACGGATGCTTTGTCATGAGATAAGTGTAAATATAAAGAGAAGAGGAGAGGAGAGGAGAGGAGAGGAGAGGAGAGGAGAGAAGAGAAGAGAAGATCAGAGAAGAGGAATGAGATCTGCTGGTTTTGAGGGCAATCTTTGATTTCACTTGGAGTATGATTTATCCCTACATACCATTTTAAAATGAAATCCTGTATATCCCAGCTAATAAATTTCAGATGGTTTTCTGGAATCAGCATCTTGGAACTGCAAAAGCTGCTTGGGAAAATGGGTAGTGCTCTGTTTCTGGTGGCCTTGCTTCTTCTACTCCCAGAGAGATGTGGTGCAGTCCAACTGGAAAAATACAGGTCAGCTGCTGCCTTTAGGAGCCAACAAAACTGATGTAATCCACACAGAAAGTGGAACATTGTGTAGTATATCTGCATTGTAAAAGAGCACATTAGGATCCTGATGAGAGCTCCACCCATACTCACACTCCTCTTGAGGTGTTGTACTGATTATTAATCCAAGAGTCAGAAGGCTTGTGAGGTCAAAGCCTTCACTTCAGTCCAGAACATTCAAAACACTGGAAAGTGTGAAGGCAGAAGGAGGAAGAGGACAGCTGCTTGTGGCAGCTAGTAAAGAGGCATGTCACAGATATCTCATTCCATGCCATGGCCAAAGTGTCAGCCCATTATCATCCCCTAACCGAGTTAACATTCATCCCCTGACCTTTCCTCCCTCTGAATCATCTCACACTTACACATGCATACACCCTCTTCTCCATCACACTGTAACCTGCAGTGAAAGAAGACACAGGCACACAGAGAAAAATGACAGAAATGCAGAGCAATGTGGAGAGAAGGCTACAACAGGAGTGGAGAGGCAGTGTCAGCACACGAAGGCGGGGGATTCTCGAGTAGTATCCCTATACAACTGGGATATAATGGAGAATCTTGTTGTTGACTGTACCCTAGTATATAACTGTATGTACAGTCGTGTGAAAAAGAAAATATACTCTCCTTCCAATTCTATGTTTTTATTTACCAGAGCTTAAATTGGGTGGTCCTCACCATCTTTTCTAAACAAACACATTTCAAAAACAGATTTCAATATGTAGTCATTTTTCCCCAAACAGTAAACCAACATTCAGAAACCAGGTGGGAAAAAATAAGTACACCCTCTCTAGTTCCACAATCGTTAAAGAGAAATTAGCAGCCAGGTGTTGCAAATGAAATGCACAAGATTACTTCATCATCATGAAGTGTGACTGCCTCTGTAAAAACAGAACCTTTGGCAGATTGGTGCTCTGAAGCACTGAGGTGTGTTTCTACATCATGCCTAGAAGAAAGAACATCGGCCATGACCTCAGAGAAGCAATTGTTGATGCACATCAATCTGTCAAGGGTCATAAGGCCATCTCCAAACAATTTTAAATTCATAATTCTACAGTGAGAAGGAATGTTTACAAATGGAGAGCCTTCAAAGTAGTTGTGAATCTTTCCAGGAGAGGCTGTCCCAGCAATTTCAGGCTAAGGTCAGACCATTTAATGCTCAGAGATGTGACCTACAGACCTCTGTATGCACATTAATGTTTATGTTCAATCAGTAAGAGACTGAACAAGCATTGAATTTCATGGAAGGGAGGCTAGGAAAAAGCCCTTTCTCTCCAAAAAGAATATGGCAGCATGACCTGCATCTGAACAAACCACAAAAGCTCTGGAGATGTTTGGTCATCATGCACAGTGTCATGTTTGACAAAAAAAACAAAAAACAAACACAGCATATTGCCACAAACACCCTATGCCAACTGTCAAGCATGGTAGTGGAGGGGTGATTATTTGCGACCTGGGAAACTTTCAGTCATTGAGTCAATGGTTAACTCCACATATATATCACATATACCAGAATATTCTTCAGAGAAATTTGAGGCCATCTGTCCAGCAGCTTCAGCTGGGCTGAAATTGGATCATGCGACAGGAGAATTATCCTAATCACACCAGCAAATCAACATCGGGAATTCAAAGGTGTAGGAAGTCAAAGTCCAGACCTCATCCCCATTGAGATGCTGCAGTGGGATCTTAAGAGAGATGTAGATAAACAAATTCCCTCAAATATTAATAAACTGAAGCAATGTTATAAAGAGTGGGTCAAATTTTCTCTAAAATGATATGAGACTGAGAAACTCCTACAGAAAACATTTACTTCAAGTTATTCTTGCTCAAGGTGGTTCTACATGTTACTGAATTATAGGGTGAAGTTATTTCTTCCCACCTGGTTTCTGAATGTTGGATTACTTTATTTGGGGGAAAATGACTACATATTGAAAACTGTGTTATTGTTGTCAGCTGATGTTATTTGTTTGTTTACAAAAGTTGGTGAGCTCATACAATTGTCACTTAGGCCCTGATAAATAAAATCATACAACTGAAGGAGGGTGTTCTTTCTTAAATTAATAAGTTCATGTGTTTCGTTAATCATGAAGTTATCAACAGAGCAAGAAATGTAACAGCTTTAGCAAAATACTTGTTTGCTAATGTCAACAACAATGGTATTGTTTAGTTTCTCATACTGATTATTTAGAGGTACACAATATCTGATTATTTTTATATTTATCACAAGATACAGTGGGAATGCATAATTTAGGGTCACTTTAAGACCAATTGATCGTCTGTGTAACCCATATCATCATATGAAACATGAGAGTGTTATAAATTGCTTATAGGCATTCAAGATAGCATCTATTGAGACTTTACAATTGAATGGGTCAGCCTGTTTATTTGATCATTATCTTAAGTCAAATGTGAATGCGGTACCCTAGTTGTGGATCAAGATATGTGAATAGGATTAGACCTGATGAAACTCTCTGCAGGCTCCTGTAGCTTCTCACTTCCTTTGTAACACCTCTAAAGATGGCCCACTGAATGCCTATAAAATTACAATGTCTCCCTTAGTTAGACTTGATGCCTACAGTGCGAAACAGCATATTCTGATGTTGTAGACTGATCTCTCATTTGCAATAAAGAATCCTGCGGAAGATATTTCCAAGTCTTCTGGTCTTCTCTGCAAATTCCCAACATAACCAAATGATGGGTGTTAAACTCTGGGATGCAATCAACTTTCAAGTCATTTCTGCACTTTTCAGTCTCTCTCTCTCTCTCTCTCTCTCTCTCTCTCACACACACACACACACACACACACACACACACACCATGCACATTGATAAGAAGGAATGCTGCTATGGTCTGGTAATAGAAGTAGGGCAGAAAGAGAGATCAGCCAAGCTTCCTCCATCACAAATGATCTAGAGCCTTAAAGCTCTCAACTGGCAATCATGTGTCAGGTGCAGGCTCTGATAAGACCCAATCAATCCTGCTTTTCTATTCTCCCTCACCTGCCCTTTTAAGCTTTTTCCTACTTTTCAATTATGCCTCACCTGCCCTGTGAAAATTTCTTTCTAATCATATCACCCTTCAGGTCTTACTCTGGTTCACTTTTCCTGTCTCTTTCCCTCTGTCTCTAATGATAGGAAATTCCAATTTCAGCTAGAATTTAAAGAACCAATTAAAAAGAACTTATTACAGTATATATAGTCTTTAATCAAACTCAGTGAAAAAAAAATCTGGATGGAGTGTGTCAAATGAACACATTTGAGCATTTGAGAGAAGACCAAAGAGAGAGCAGGGGTGCTGTGGAGAGACATCGAAATTAGGTCTCTGAAGAATTTAGCCATGCTGCCTTGGTTTCATCTAATATATCAATAAGGCATGGCCATATGTTTCCCTGTCACCTCCAGAAAAAAAAAGAGTAGGGGGAGGATGACAGAGGAAAGAGTGCACCTGGATTGATCTAATTTGCTTTTAAACTTTTTCCCTTTTCTATAAGACGCCATGACAGCAAGCATGGTTGCAATGGTAGAACACTGAAGCACTTGTCAAATAGACAAAAGCCCTATTCGTATTACAGTACTTTTTCTATAGGGATGTGGTGTAATGTAATTATTAGTGCTATATCTCTGAGATTTTAGTCTCATCCAAATCCACCATCTGTAAATGTTTACAGACTGTAAAAGATTACAGCATTTTTTTTTACTAATATAAAATGACACGTAGAAATAACCACAGGTGAAATATATCCCATCTGGACTGATAAAAATTTAAAGATTTGTGTTTTTTCTTTAGTAAGAAAGCACCCTTTTTTATTGTCTCCTGCTGAAATTAGACCGAAACCAAATACTGACATAGACATTTATACATATAGACATTTAAAAAGTAGACTTGACAGAGAAGCGGCTCTTCTGGTGGTTTTAAGTTAAAACAATCAGTTTGAATTAAAGATACATTATATGTATCTCTCCTTTGCTGTTATAATAACCTTCATTTTTCTGGGAAGGCTTTTCAATAGACTTTGGAGCATGGCTATGGGGATTTGTCTCCATTCAAGAAGTTGGGCACTTATGTGCCACACGAGGAGGCCAGATGTGAAGTTGGTGTTCTAGTTAATCCCGATGGTGTTCAGTGGGGTTGAGGTCGGGGCTTTGTGCAGGCCACTCTAGTTCTTCCAGTCCAACCATGGCAAACCACTTCACTTTGGGCATTGTCGTGCTGGAACAGGTTTGAGACCCTTCATTCCATCCATTCATCCATTTTCCATACCGCTTATCCTACACAGGGTCATGGGGGGCATGGAGCCTATCCCAGGGGACTCGGGGCACAAAGACCCTGGACGGGGTGCCAACCCATCACACTGCACAGTCACACACACATTCACACACTACGGACAATTTGGAAATGCCAATCAGCCTACAAGGCATGTCTCTGAACTACGGGAGGAAATCAGAGTACCCGAAGGAAACCCCCGAAGCACGGGAAGAACATGCAAACTCCACGTACGCAGGGCGGAGGCAGGATTCAAACCCCTAACTCCGGAGGTGCGAGGCAATTGTGCCAACCACTCAGCCACCATGCCTCCCCTTAATTTCAGTGAATGTAAAATTAAAGCTACAAAGTACAAACACATTAATTCTTTCATCTTTGTGGCAACAGTTAAGGGAAGGCCTACATGTGGGTGTGATAGTGAGGTGTCCACATTCTTTTGGTCATATAGTGTATGATGTGTACATAGTTTTACTACAGACATCCTCTGGCATCATTACTTAACAGACACATGTCTGGAAATCTTATCTCGTACGAATAAAACCATCACTTACACTACATGCAAATTCTGGGTTAAGCAGAAAATAATGTCCTCCCTGTAATTAACTGCATTTGTGCTTGTTCATGGAGTAGCACTTCTCATGGCATGAAATCATATTGCAGCTCTGTTCATGAATAAACTCTTTCATTTAGAGTCAAAGTGGGTTTTGAGGGTGGAAAGTGATTTCCTAATTAAGATGATGATCAACATTCAGAGAACACATGCAAATTAAGTATAGGAAGGAAGTTAAATGTCTTAAGCACTATTTGGACTAAATTAGTTTTGCATGGGAAGGTGGGGTAATGTAATTATTGTAGTTCTGTCCAAATCTTTCATGTGAGCAATTTTACGTATTGTGTTCCTGCATCTGGAAAGATTACAATACGTTGTGTTTTGATGTATTTAAATATTCCATTACATCCAGTGGGAAAACAGGTTTTGTGCTTTTACTTCAGTATTACAATACTCTAGGAAGCCCACAGTAAACAAAAACGTGTGTATTTTGCATTTTTCTGCTGATAAAAGATCATTTAATAATAAAAGATCAGGGTAAAATATGTTGTGGATCGCCATTGATTGTTTTTTTCAGTGTCTATTGCATAGGCTTACTTCATCATTTTATGCTTTTAAATATTGAGCTATTTTGTGTTTGGGCAGACAAGTTGTTTGATTTATTTGATTTTTCCAATTCATTTCACTTATAAAAACATTCGTCAAAGTCTAAAGCCTGGAAATGTATTTGTGTTCATTTTGTAACAATTGTATGAAATAAGCTTATACATTCAGCTGGTTGCTTATAAAGCCAAACTTTTCTGCAGATTGAAGTTTATTATCAGTTCAAACAATCTGTGTTATC
Organism: Ictalurus furcatus; assembly: GCF_023375685.1. Taxonomy (NCBI): domain Eukaryota; kingdom Metazoa; phylum Chordata; class Actinopteri; order Siluriformes; family Ictaluridae; genus Ictalurus; species Ictalurus furcatus. The sequence continues at coordinate 19,244,548 of NC_071255.1, read as the reverse complement.
CTTTATGCTGTTATCGTCAAATTGTCCCATGCACTAACATACACTAGGGTTTTCTCTCTGCCAGGAATTTCTTATTAGCAATGTTGGCATCTCTGCATCTCCCACCAAGACCAAACTGAGACCAACTATTGGCAGAGTTTAAAAGGCTGAATAATAATAAACAGACAACATTTAACAGGACTTGTCAGAGAAGTGATGCTTCTGAGAGATTTGAGTTATTGACTTCCTAGCACAGGTATATAACCTACTAATTAAGTGCAGCTTGCATGACCACAAGCCATAGAGCAATCAGCATTAAAATGATTTGTATGTAGTACACATGTAACCATTGGTGTGACTATTCGTACAGTACATGTATGTGAAGACACTCCCAACTCTGTGATTTGTACAGAGATTGCTTATGCCATGCAAATCAATCGTAATTATTACAGACATTCTCCATCAATATTATTTAATAGACATATTTCCTGGAACTTTATTCCATCTGAAAAGTACTATACTAGAGAAGAAAAAGTGCACTATGAGTAGGGGAGAAACTTTTCACATGAATGAGTTCAGCCAGATAGTTAATAGACACTTTGGACCAATTAAGGTAGACCTGGCAAAACTTGATCAAAGATTTCTTAATGACATGGGCCAAAATCTGCTGCACATTAAAGAAAAGGGCCAGGATCTCATGTTGTTAACATTGTCATTGACCTTGTTAATTTGGAACAAAAAATTCTCTTAGAAGCCAGATTTCTCCCATACGATGTCATTTATTAGAAACATGAGGTGGTAGTGGAAAAGAAGACACTCAATTAACAGGAATCTGGTGTACAAATAATTCCAATTTCTCAGGTATGCGGTAGCACTGAGCCCTTCAGTGTCAAGTCAAACGCATTATGTCTGAATACCAGAGTTGGGTGTAAGCGTTACTTTGTAACGCGTTACTGTAATCTAATTGCTTTTTTTTGATAATTCAGTAATGTAATGCATTTCATTTTAAATTTATGTAGTTTGATTACAGTTACTGATGTCAACAAATTTATTGTTATGAAAACAATATTAAGTAAATTTTTAAAATATATTTTAAAAATCCATTTTTTAAATAAATTAAGATTTTTTGCCCCAAAGATTTTTTCTTTAGCTCTGAATAATTCTCCACTTGGAGAGGTTTGTCATTATGTAACTGAACGTCAGTAAAAGAAGACGGTGTTGTAATTTTATATCTTCAGGGAACAGAGGCGAGACCAATCAGACAGGTTTACAGGAAAATATGTGGAAATACTCGTGTCTTATTGAGTGACAGCTCTCAATTCTGCCAAACACTTGCTCACAGTCAGTGTGAGGAAAAATGGATATACACCAGTTTGTTGTTGTTTTTTTAAACAAGTAATAGGGTTGAAACTGAAACAGTAACATCCTCTGATGCCGAGCAGGAAAACAAGGTGTGTAAATGTCTATATGAGGTCCAGTTTACGTGAACATGATATGAGCAGAGCATAAGGATAGATAATGTACTTTGCATGGCACTGTAGCAGCTAAACCCAGACACTGAAAGCTTAGCTGTGCCTCCCCTTGGCTAGCGACAACAAACTAGTCTAGTTGGAAAAGTTTTATTTTTTATCAGTCTGGTAGTCCTACAAACAGTGATAACACCCGAGGCAAGTTTTATAATAAATCCAACTTTTTCTGATCATTTTATACCTTGACATGCGCCAAAAGTACTGAAAGAGCTATGAGTTTCGCTTTGTAGTATATTTTGTAGGTTTGAGAGGTTTTGAAAGTAACTTGAAAATAAAGTAATTAGTCTGATTACTTTTTACATGCAGTAATCTGTAATGTAATAAGATTACAATTTTAGTATTTAGTCATCTGTAGTGGATTATTTTGTTTGAGTAACTTACCCAACACTGAATATTAGATGCTGAATACTGGCAAGAGACAAAAAGGGACAATTGGAAATTATGTAAAAATGAAATGAAAATGTGTAAAATAAATAAATATATAAATAAATAAAAATTGTAGTGTTTTCATACAAGTAAAAAAAAAAAAACATTTGTGTTGGAATGGGATGCTCTTTTATGCAGGCAAAACTAATGACCGCAAGACAATGAGTGACAACTTCAGATAAGCTGTCCCTGCATTGTCTGCTTCTTAGTTTTATGTTTCACTCAAAAAGACAAAGGAAGGACATCTTTTCTGACAAAGCAGGCAGAAGATCAGGAAGACCTTTGTAGTTTAATGCTGAATTTTCAAATCTGAATATGATCCACAGTCAGAAGGCTTAATTCTGCATTCCTTTCATCCCAAATAAGTTGAAAAGGAGAGGATATGAAATCAAAGATTCCACAACGCATCCCATGCTTTTAACCTCAGCAAAATAAATCATTAAATGAAAAGAGATGAACACTCATGTTCCTTTTTTGGTTTGAAGCACCAATGTTCCACTAATTTCCATATTAAAGAGAACTGCACAAGCGAAAGGCAGAGCAGAAGTAGTAATTATGTCAGACTTATCAAAACATAGGCCCTATATATATGTATATATATATATATATATATATATATATATATATATATATATATATATATAGCAACAATATGAATTTAGCTATATCTAAAAACATAAATACAAATGGAAAGAGTTGTGTAAAGTAATACTAGTCCAAAACCCAGAAGGTGATGCAAGAGTTCCCTACAAACTTCAAGCATGGCAAACTCAATCAACAATCCAGCCACGTTCTCAAACTTTCCCTCACAAAGTGACCAAGTACAAGCAACAAATTGCTGTCTTTGATGATCCATAATTGTCAGACACCTAAAACCTCAAAGCCATAAACAAACATATCTTTCAGCCAGCATGTCTGCTTGAGCATCATGCAACTGAACAAATAAAACTCCTGACTGCTGAAAGTATCTATTGTCTCTAGGGTGTAGATAAATCAATAAAGCATTCGACACCTCAGAAATACCATCCACAAAAGAGCTGCTAACTCCATGAAACCTCAGGCTTAAGAGTTTCATTAAATTCTCTTTCCTTTATGTTTTTGCTCAATAATCCTGGGCTGCTGCATCTGTCAAAGCATGTGTTAAAAACAAAGAAGCCAGCCCTGCATTGCATTGAGTCAAACAAATTAGAGCCCGTTATCCGCAAGGTATTGGCAGATACCTGTTGCGAGACCAAACACATTTTCACATCAATAAAAAATCATACTCCTCTGTCTGGGCCCTTTATAAACAGAGACTGGCCAATAACATTCTGCAAATAGAGGAGAATTGTAAATGAATTTTGAGGGGCCATCTAAAGCAAAAGGAATGGCATCAATTCAAATATGATAATACATGAGTCTGAATAACATTTGGGAGTATGCCTGATGATTTGATAATTCTGTCTGATGTATAAGGCACATTTCTAAAGGTCAGTTTTGTCACTTCTCTTTGTTTCTCTCCTTTTTCTGTCTATTTGTTCTATGTCGCTTTTCCACAGAAATTATGCTGGTGAAAGGACCTATTTTTTTTTTTTTAAAATGACACTGCATTTCCACTTATGTAAGATACATTACGCAATCTGTTTAATACCACTGCAAAAATAATGACATCCTCGTAAGTGAAAACATCTTGAATATACTCAAATTTATTTAGCATTTCCTTACAATAAGATTACAAGAAACCAAACATAAGATTATTAAACTTATTTCTAGACAGTTTTATTAATTTCAAGAGCCAACATATTGGCAGAGAATCTCCTAAATGTCAGCTCCGTACCAGACACAAGTACAGGTTTAGTACCCACCTTTCACTTGCCACAGGAAACTGTATATATTATAAAATATCCTGGCTGCACAAGGAGAATATATGGTTGCCATAATACGAAGTAAAGAGAGAAGTTAACGTTCTCCTTCAACGTGAAAAAAAATGATAAAGAACAATGATTTTTCCAGCAAAGATTATTTTCAGCAGTAAAAAACTTCTGGGTTGGTATGTGTGTCAACTACTTACTTCAAACTCACTGACTTCCCTTATCATGATAAGAATTATTAATGTCACAATTAAATATCTTAATATGTACAACTACTGTTAAACTTTAAAACCTTATACAACCACAATAAAATGATCTCTTTCTTTTTCACTTCCTCTACCTGTTTTTCTTTCATGTCTTCAGAAAGGCCAGAAATTCAATAAGCATACAGAAACAAAAGGATCTGAGAATTGCACTTGGTTGAGATTTAGGCACGCTGCAGCTTCTTCTGAGAAGAGTAATTCAAAGGGAAATCACTCTCAGCACTGACATGTAAAGCAGTGTATATTTTCTATCCTCATTCAGGATGCATGTAGATAGCGATGAGGTGAACATGGACATCAGCTACTGAATAATGAATGAGATCCGGTGAATAGTTCAAATCGACAGGCACTGAGAACTCAAAGAAGACATTACCAACAAGGAGTAGGAGAGATCTGAGACATGGTTTACAAAAAAATGAAAAATATTGTGTGAAATATATATGGGCCAGCAGCTTTGGGTAATCAGAATGAGGAAAACATATGATCTCAGTGATTTTGACCATGGCATGATTGTTGGTGCCAGACAGGCTGGACTGAGTATTTCTATAACTGCTGATCTCCTGGGATTTTCACACACAACAGTCTCTATAGTTTACACAGATTGATGCAATAAACAAATAACATCCAGTGAGCAGCAGTTCTGTGGACGGAAACACCTTGTTGATGAGAAAGGTCAACAGAGAATGGCCAGACTGGTTCAAGCTGACAGACAAGCTACAGTAACTCAAAAACCACTCTTTATACAATTGTGGTGAGCAGAAAAGCATCTCAGAATGCACAACATGTCAAACGTTGACGCGAGTGGGCTACAACAGCAGAAGACCATGCCCGCTTCCACTTCTGTCAGCCAAGAACAAAAAGCTGAGTGCACAGTCGTCACAGACTCACCGAAATTGAACATACATGTAGCCTGGTCTGATGAATCTTGATTTCTGCTGACTCACACAGATGGTAGAGTCAGAATTTGGCACCAACTGCATGAATTGATGGACCCAACCTGCCTTGTGACAACAGTCCAGACTGGTGGAGGTGATGTAATGGTGTGGGGAATGTTTTCCTGGCACACTTTGGGCCTTTTAGTTCCAGTTAAACTTTACCTGAATGCCAAAGCCTATTAGAATATTGTTGCTGACCATGTACATCCCTTAATGGCCACAATTTACCCATCTTCTTATTAACTACTTCCAGCATGATAATGCACCATGTCACAAAGCAAAAGTTGTCTCAAACTGGTTTCATGAACATGACAAGGAGTTCAGTGTTCTTCAGTGGTCTTCACAGTCACCGGATCTGAATCCAGTAGAACACATTTGAGATGTGGTAGAACGGGAGATTCACAGCATGATAATGCACCTGAAAAATCTGCAGGAATTGTGTGATGCAATCATGTCAACATGGACCAGAATCTCAAAGGAATGTTTCCAACATCTTGTGGAATCCATGCCATGAAGAACTGAGGAAGTTTTGAGATCAAAGGGATGCCCTACCAAGTATTAATATAGAGCTCATATAGTGCATAAAGTTCTCAGTGAGAGTATATACAGGGTTGATGCTGTATAATCATGACCAGTGATTATGCATAGTAAAATATTATAATAAAGACAAAATCAGACTGGAACATTTACTTGCTCTTGAATTCTTCCCAAGAAAATCTCACTTTTTAGGGTCTTAAAAGTTTTTTTTTCATAAATATCAAAAATTATGGATTAATGACCTGTCTATTCACTAACCATGCTGTGTTCCTAGAGCTTGATTTTATTAACAACCTAAAGATCCTGCACAGGTATTTGTATAAGCATGATGATATTGATGATATTGTGTTGCACATATTGTGTTGTGCATATTGTGTTGTAAATTCCATTAAATTATCTCACTATTAAGCATCTTAATCATTTATAAGGTTTATTTAAATCACAAATATATAATAAATTTATTCATGAATCATTAAAACCTCAGTTATTAACTTAGAAGAGTAGTAGTCTATGAGTCAAATTTTGAAGACTGGAATACTAAAACAGTGGCTTCAGGCAAAATTATAGCAGGTTATAACAAGGCAAGACAACGGGGTTGATGAAAATGACTATCTACAACTAACAAAGGATGGGCCTAAATCATCTCACACTTGCTTCAAAAGACAATGTTTGTTTAGGTAATACCAATATTATACAAAGCAATTCTAATGTAAAATCCAGCCTTCCAGCCTTCAAATCTGGGGCAGTGACACCAAAATGATGTATTGAGAAAGAAAGTGATTCTATATTGAAGAACACAATTTGAGGTAACTGTGTGATAATTTACACATGCAGTATGCACAGTTCTGAACAATCCCTCACTTGTTAACTACACTGGCCCCAGTGCAAAAATAAAGAATCAAACTTCAGATACCAAGCAAATCTGTGCTAAGCAACTACATGCTGGGGTAAAAATTCAAATTTCAGCTGAATTGCTACTATGTCAATTTACTGTGGGAAAGGCATTCATTTACAACAGATGTAATAAAACTCACTGGGAATAGCACTGAAACAATAAGATCAAAATTATTGCTGACATGGGGTTTTACTCTGAGGTGTGTCCATGTTGTTTGGCTCTGTTTGGAGGAAAGCTCTGATGAAATCGTGGGTAGTCCTCAGATCTATCATTTCCAAGATACTGAATCAGTGATCCCCATATCTGCTGGTCAGGTTAAACTACAGTATATTATGATGACTTCTGAAATCTGGCCACTGAGATGTTCTTTTTTTCATCAATGTTAAAGCAGCGATCCTAATCCCTTCAAACAGGACTACAGTAGTATAGGGGCTACACTGTCAGGGGCAAAAAATGTACTAAACATACGCTTGTCACTGGATGCACAGTTCTTTGTCATTTGTATTTATCTGATACATAATTGAATCTTAAATAGATATATAATGGATCACTGTTGTACCTTTAAAGCCTTTAAAATTTTACCACTAAATTACCTTGTTTCTTGCATTATATGTTCATTAAGAGCTTTCATTTGTCTGTGTCAGGTGCTTGCCCTGAAGGTAGCAAGAAGGAATATGTTAATCCCTAAGTTGGTCCTTGGCCTGTAAGGTACAGTACTGTGTAAATGTCTTAGGCACATACAAAGAAATGCTGTAGGGCAAAGATACCTCAAAAATAATTAAATTAACTGTTTTTACATTTAAAAAATACTATAAAGAGCAATAAACAGTAATAAATGACACAAAGTCAATATTTCGTTTGATGACCCTTTGATAAAATAAAAAATTTGTAGTCACAGGTATTACTAATTAGTGCAGTTTTATAAGGACATGAGCTGTAAGTTTATTGAGCATCTTGCAGAACCAGCCACAGTTCTTCTGGAGACTTTGACTGTTGCACTTACTTCTTATTTGTGTAGCAAAATAGAGCAGCCTTCATTATGTTTTTTCTTTTTTTTTTTGTCTGAAAAGTAGTCTCTTACATAATATGCTGCTTTCTTTACTGACATACATACTAACATTTAATTTTGTGCTGGAAAACTAGTGTTAGGACATCTAAAATGTTTTTGTGCTGACTTGATAATGTAGAAGTCATAAAATAAAAATCTATAATATTGCTTGTACTTAAACAAAATCGGTGACTAAGACTTTTGCACAGTACTGTATGTGAGTAGTTTAAGACCTTATTGTTGATGGTTGCTTCCACATCCCCTCTATTCACTCCTTGCAGGTCCAGGGTGAACAAATGCCATGAGATACTCAGGAAATCACACCTACAACTAACAGCCATGGTACCAGTTTGCTTCACAATAAAACAATGAACAATGTGTGTGTGTGTGTGTGTGTGTGTGTGTGTGGTTATGCATAGCAACTAAGAAACAACATCTCAATCCACAGACTGAAACATTTGCCTGTATTTTTACTCTGGAACATTTGATTGCAAGATACTAAAATATGATCGCTCTATCTGTTACTAACCCTCAGAAAAAGCATTAGAATAGCCCAAAGAAATTACAACACTACAATACCAGAAGTTATAAGTTATAGAAATATTGAAATACAGTAATTGTTAAGGCTATGAGCAAAGTAGCATTGGATTTAACGTCCATAATTATTTGGACAGTGACACAATTTTTGAAATGATGCCTCTGTACACCACCACAATGGATTTGAAATTAAGCAATCAAGATGTGATTGAAGTGTAGAATTTCAGCTTTAAATTAATGCATTTAACAAAAATATTACATTAACCATTTAATAATTAATAATTTAATAATTTCATAGAGTCCCTCCATTTGCACAGACTAATAAGCAGTTTCATGGCCAGATGTGGCCTGTTTCCTCATTATTACATGACAAATTAAGGAGATAAATCTTCTGGAGTTGATTCCAAGTGCTGAATTAGCATTTGTTAACTGTTCATAGGAACTCAAAATGTGCGGTCAAAAGAGGTGTCAGTGCAAGCAAAGGCTGAAAAAACAAAAGAGAGATATAATGGTCACATATACATAGTGAAATTCTTTTCTTTACATACCCCAGCATGTCAGGAAGCTGGGGTCAGACATGATACAGTACCCCTGGAGCAGAGAGGGTTCAGGGCCTTGCTCAAGGGCCCAACAGTGGCAGCTTGGCAGTGCTGGGGCTTGAACCCCAGACCTTTCAATCAGTAACCCAGAGCCTTAACCACCAAGCCACCACTTGATATACCATATAGGAGTATCACCGTCAAAGTCTACAATCAAGAGACACCTTCATGAATGTAAATACACAGGGTTTACCTCAAGGTGCAACCACTGGTAACACTCAAAAACAGAAAGGCCAGATTAGATTTGCTAGAAAACAAGAAAAATAAATACATTTTAAAAAGCCCAGTTCTGGAACAAGATTGATGATATGAAGATTAACTTGTACCAGAATGATGGGAAGAGAAGAGTATGTTGAAGGAAAGGAAGGGCTCATGACCAAAAGCATATAACATCATCTGTCAAACATGATGTTATGGCATTGGGCATGTATGGCTGCCAGTAGAACTGAGTCACTGGTGTTTATTGATGATGTAACTGCTGATAGAAGTAGCAGGGTAAATTCTGAAGTGTATAGAGCTATAAGTTCTGCTCAGATTCCATCAAATGCTGCAAAATTGATTGGATGGTGTTTCACAGTACAGATGGATAATGACCCAAAACATACCACAAGAGCACCCCAATAGCTTCTTAAGGCAAAGAAATGGAATGTTCTTAAATTGCAGAGTCAGTCACCTGACCTCAAGCCAATTGAGCATGCTTTTCACTTACTGAAGACAAAATTGAAGGCAGTAAAACCCACAAACAAGCTGCAGTAAAGGCCTGGCAAAGCATCTCAAGGGAGGAAACATTTGGTGGAAGCATTTGGTGATGTCCATGGGTTCCAGACTTCAGGCAGTCACTGAATGCAAAGGATTTGCATCCAAGTATTTAAAAATAATCATATTTAATTGTTAGTTTGTCCGATTACTTTTGAGCTTGTGAAAATGGAGGGACTATGTAACAATGGCTGTAATTCCTAAACGGTTAATGCAATATTTTTGTTAAACCCCTTGAATTAAAGCTGAAAGTCTACACTTCAATCACATATTGTTTGACTCATTTCAAATCCATTGTGGTGGTGCAAAATAAAAAATTATGTCACTGTCCAAATACGTATGGACTCTATACTGTATTATTTGTGGAGAAAAAACTCATTAATGCATATTCAAACACTGCATATATTGCTTTCTCAACTAAGTAAGAGAGATATAAAACATGGCACAGTATGTATCACCAAGGGTATTTTGCATTTATAGTACTGATAAAAGAGTTGAGCACGCTGCCCTTTACTTCAGGATTCATAAAAAATATCTACAGAGCACCCACCTTTCAGCCAGCAAGCGTGAAATCCTTTTCCAGAATGCCATACAGAAGCACTGCACATTATGCAGAAGGATAATGGGATATTGAATCTTCACTTTGTCATTTCAGGAGTAGTGCAACTGCATTGCTTAGAGAGACACAATTATCAGCAAAGTTATCTTTCATCAAAAAAGAGTCTTGCTTGCTAATAGTCTGTCACATTTCAGCTCATTGAGTCATGAGCGTGTGTACTTGTAATCCTCCTTGTAATACGGACTAAACAGATAAATGAAAAAAAGAACAATCAACATCTTATACAATACTTCACATTACGCATACTGTTAAACACCTATGCGGGTTTTATTAAAGAGTGAGTTAGTAAACATCACTATGAACTCCTACGTACAGGTTTTGTATTGACTTTATGGCACAAACCAAATTATTCAGTGTATAGATCTTTGTATATTCTACTGTGCCACAACAACAGATGGCTTCCACATCTAAAGCTCACCTGACCCACAGGTTATATCCACCATATGGTGGATATAATACAATCTATTCCATTTATTACAATATTTGTATGTGTAGTATTCTCTGTTTCTCTCCATCTTCCTCAGAGAATCTTAAACCTGTTGTCTCTTGAGGTTTAGTTTCAGATAAAATGCTTAGATGGCCATTTATGTAGTAAGATGACTCACTAAGGTATAAAATCTATGTGCCCGCTAAGCTTTCATTCCTCTGTTTCAGGCAGGAAGAGTTCTGTCTTCTTCCACAAGCAGATGAACACCAGCCCTGAGGGAGGGAAGAGTAACTGTTACAGAATTTGTTGTCTCATGAGAGAGCAAGTGAAAGGGAAAAAAAATCGAGCCACCTTCTTCTGACTGACTGCTGCCTTTGTTCTCAGGAGAGGAAGATCACTAATGTTTCTGAGCTCTGAGAAAAACTACATTCGATTTCGGGCTGTGTGCCTGGCCTCTGATGAACTGTTTCTCTCTCTCTCTCTCTCTCTCTCTCCTTCTCTCTCTCTCTCTCTCTCTCTCTCTCTCTCTCTCACTTCCTTTCTCCTACTGTCTGACAGGTCCATGTGTTTAATATTCATGACTTGAAGACGGTTACAGTAAATCACTGTTCCACTTGAATAGAGCTTAAAGTCTATGAAACTCACCATTCAGCTGACACAGTCTTTCTGACGATCTCAAGTTATGCAGAAAAAATGTAAAGGTTATTATTAAAATAATTTTAGATATTACCGAGAGGTGAAGCTTCAGAAATTATATAATATACGAATGTAGTTGACATGGTTAATTTGTCTACAGACCTCTAGCACATTCATTTTTGACTCGTACTGCCTTAACCATATATATTTTTTTCTACACATAATAATAACTGCTATAACTGCTAATAACCGCAGAGAGAATGTGTTAATATAATATTATAGAGAGCATGAATTATTGCATTTCACTCATAGAGCTTTGTCTCTTCACAAAAAGCTATAATCAGCCTTATCTAGAGGTCAGTGTATCCTGCTTACATTATCTTATCACCTACCAAATACTTGCTTGAAGAACATCTCCTCCTCCATTAGGGAAAACTTGGTATGGTCTCCTCAACTCCAAGTTCAGCAAACAACAACAAATCAACATGACTGTGTACAGCATCAGCAGTAAACAAAGTAGAGCTTCTTAAGTTAAAATGAGTTATGAATAGGCACACTAGCTTGGTAAATCTATAACAGACACATTAGCTTGGTAAATCTATAACACTGACTATACAGATCGCTGTTTTGATAAGGACACATCACTCATCACAGTTAGCTGGCTAACTTGTTGCTAACAGAAGATAAACATAGAGGTGTCCATGTCTTTCCCCCCATGTTGTAGCTCAAATAAGTCAAATGCAGCATTAACAATTAGTATTCAATAGCAGTATTTTAACACACAAGTCCAACACAACTGACTCAGGATCAGTGTGCTCCAGGCAAAGGTAGCTTTCTCAGTGGGCATTTCTAGGCAGTTGGCCTCTGTGGTGTCTTATTATGGTTAAACTTCAGTTAAACATTGCGTGTAGCTTTCTCTGTGTCAGCCAACCCATTATCTTGTATACTGGACTAAATATCTGTGAAAGTTTCAACAAACATAGATGCCAAACTGTTACATTGATGTGGTTGTATATTGTGAGAGGTCAACTTGTGGCTAAAATTACACAAACTTAAACAAAAAACACAATCTCACAGCTAGCTTAAATGGTTAAAAAAATATATAGCTAGCTTTGGTTTACGTTACCTTTTGTTTAGAAAATGGGAGTCTTGTTTTGGTTTATTGTAATAAAGGTCATGGCATCTAATGAAGAGTGTTACATACAGACTACCTTTCAGTTAAAAAGCTGCACAGTGAAGGAGCTACCTTCAAATGAAGCTGCTACTAAGGCAACACCCTTCATAATAGAACATAGCTCAGGTAAACACAGTGATAATTCACATGTGCAGGTAACAGGGAATGAGAGGATTGAGCCAGATAAGCACAGCCCAAAGCATACATGTCGACATTAAAGAGCAAAAAAAAAAAAAGAGTGATAAGATTACTCCAGGCTTTCATAGCTATTCTATGTCCAAACTGTCCATGCCAACAAGAAGGCTTACAGAGACCATCCATCATGGGTAAGAGAGCATATTTCAATATTTTTTATATATTCAGAAGAAAAGACAATAGTGAATATCACAGAAAAGCAAAAGTGCAGGCATTTGTATGCTCAGCCTAATTGAAATGCATTCTACAAAGCTCAGGAACACATCTTCATGTAGGCAGTTGATAACAAGACTGGAAATAAAGACCACTTCTACATCTAAAGATACACTTTACACTTTCCTTGTCACTTCCTGTTCAGACTAAAATATAGTGTAATTTGGAAGCTCAAACTTTACAAAAAATGCTGCCTGCTGCAAAGCACAAATCTGGCTAAGCTCAGTACAGGAGCCTGGCCTAAGGCAGTCACAACAGAATGCTGTGTAACTGTGTAAACCATCACGGTATATCTGTTCATCACATCTACAGCAGGTATTTAAAAGTGCATTAGGCAAGACTAGTCTAAATTAATCAACATTAAGTCTTTAGTAGGTAAGTAGGTGCAGTTCAATAAGATTCAAGTTATTTTTGCACTCCTTGAATGTCCATCCCCCACCCCCATAGCATAGTGGCTGTGCTTTCAGAAACCTAGTTGTATGCTCTTAGATAAGAATCTACCCTCAGCATTCATTGATTTATTGCATTTGGCAATTTATGACTATTACATTTCACTTATCAAGAGTGACTTATTGTCTAATCATATTACACAAGTTGCTTGTTACAGAGGTGGGCATCAGATTCCTGTGTCTCCCTTGTGCAGGCTGTCTTATAACATATTAGGCTGTGCTTTTGCCCATTTGGCCATTCAGCTGCTTGGAAGCTAAGTTATAATACTATAAACACATGAAGTTCGGCTCACACTGGGTTATGACAGTGTTTAAGAGTGTCTTCTCTGTCCCATTTCTTTGTAATGAGCTCTCATGAGTTTTTAAACTGAAACATCTGGCTAGTTAGGATTGTTAGCATCACTAACTGCACAGGAGTTAACTAGCATGTCATACATTACTATGAATGTGGTTGATCCTAAGGTTCTCTAAGTGATAAAAACATATTTAGATATTTACCGAACGGAGTAAGGTAAAGCCGTCCATTTAAGACCATTCAAAACAGACAGTGTTTTTATATACCCACCCAGGAGCAACATCATTCCACATCCAGTTTCATCCTCTTCACCAGTAAAAAGTTATTCCATCATGGAAAAATGTTGCTAATTTGAAAATGCAGTAGGTTAGTGTCTGGCTGTTGGGGTATTGGGGGCATATGTACAAAATAGGCTCAGGTTTCTCAAGAGTTTTTTCAAACATATAATACACTTGTGCTGATGCCATGGCTTAAACAATTCTTTTTTATTATGTTCTCCATATTTTTCAGGTATTAGTTTGTACTACTGTCCTAGTATTTCTACTAGTAAGAAATAAACAAAGATGCAATAGATTTTGATTTTAAGATTAATGCTTTTCTGTACACACCACACACCATACAGACTGTACAACACTCTAAGAAATGTAGCACTGAGACTACGCTAATGCCCCTCCTGTTTTTTTTTTCCGTTTAGTTCAACTGTGCACACAGTAGAAGTGGCCTAGCCTTGATCATTCATTAAGAAGTTAATTATCTATAATCACCTTGTTGAAGAGCCCACAGTTGAGTTGAACATCCAGCCACAGCAGGCAACATTGATGCTCTGGCGATTATTATATTTTGATAGGTGAAATTATGTGAGAGAGAAAGAGATAGAGACAGAGAAGCAGATATACAGTAGAGACATAGAAAAACTGAATTATTTTGCTCGATTTCCCTGTACCAACTGTTAGAGAGTTGAAGCTCCATCAGAGCAGCTGGTTGTAAGATTTTAGTGATTGTTGCCAGAAAGCCTTGAATCTTGACAAAACACCTCTCAAAACAGAGATTATGATAATCATAACTCAGACTAAATGAGACTCCAAAGCCAACATGAATGTGTCTTCAAAACTCAGGATTCTTTCTGGATTCAAATGCAAGTGTGTGCAAATCCAGTTATTCTGTAAAAACATCTAGTATTAGATTTAAAAGACATACAGTAAATTCACAATTTACAAAACTCGCTGATAACTCATCCAGTCTAATAGCTGTTGTTTTTATACAGAGTCTTATACAGCGTCATGTCAGTTAATTAAAGGTATATTGACTATACACTGCAGGGTAAGTTGACACATGGCCAAATGAACAGTACCACTGCTGCAGTGCTGTTATAATCACATCTTTATATGAAAGTGACCCAAACAAGTGCCGGGGCATGGAAAAAACAAAGGTGCTATAATTGGGCTTAATCTAAATCAGACATTAGACAGGACCCAATTTAGTCAAAGACAGTGAGTTCATTTGTTTAGTTTGTGGGACAATTAACTGCTCCAGATGTTGGTATTCTTTGTTCTGGACTGAAGAGACATGTTGAGGCTCCAGAACACTGCAGCCAGCTTTGTCCTGTCCTGGTTTAGACTTCTCTTATAAACGTAGACCCTTTCCTTCATCTGACAGTGGATTTTCCAAAGCAGCTGCATTAGCATTCACAGCTCCTTGCTAACCTGCAAGCATCAGGAAAGGGGATTTACTGCAGTGAGTCAGTCAGGACACAGATGGTAATCATTTTTGGTATCTTGCTGATACTTTTTTACATCATGGCTGACTATCGATTTTATTAATCTATAATCCTTTTTTTCCACTATGGGAGAATCAGTTCAAAACAAAAAGGGTTATACACAGATGTCCAGATTTTCCATTGTGCATTGCTCCAATCTGATTTTCCAGTGGTAAGTGTCTGTTCAAAGTCACCTGTCTGATGATCAAAAGATAGATAAGTTGCAGATGTGTGTCTATTTTATTTTCATGCAAACTATGGGAACAGAATGTTTCATTGCATCTTAACAGCTGGAACCGTGCTGCTAGCTCTGGGATTCACTTCATGACTTCTTAAGTAAAATAACTTAAAGGAGAAATAAGCATCTATTTTCTTATTTTTTGTATGTCTTTCTTACTTAATTAAATAAGAGCAGTTTAAGTCACTAAAAGGCGAGCCTTCACTTTTCATGGCCTTAACATAACATACAGGCTTGCATCTCAAAACAGACAAAAGAGATTTTTCCAGTGAAAAATGTGCACAATGCCTTGAAATCATGTGTTTTCAATTTCAGAATTGAAAGCTTATGAAACACAAATGAATGGGTGTAATGGGCAAACCAATACTACATTGCATTAAAGCCAAGCTTTCAAGCTTGACTTTACCATCTGCGTTAGCAGTTAAGCCCCAAGAGCAACATGTCATCATGACAAAGTTTCAAAAACGTAGACTAGATCTGTGCTCTTGATACATTAGTTTGATAAAGTGGCAGCTGAAAATTATGCCGATACTCACATCCTGAAAGCAGTTCCCAAAGTATTATAAATTACCCAGTTTGAAGAATGTGTGCCAGAGCATAAACAGCATAAAACCTAGACATGCTGCAGAATATACAGATTAAAGATGTAATGCAGGAAAATGTGTCTAGCACAGACATGGACATGATTTAAAACAGTTGCAATAAATTATATTCACCAGCGGGGAGGCAGAAAATGATTGGCGGAAGTGAGTGAGAGGGAATGTTTTGAAGGTGTCATTATGTCTGATTTTTATGACCATCTCACGTGCATCTTTACTTATACAGTATACTAGTTTCAGGTATCTAGTGTATGTGTGTGTATATATATATATATATATATATATATATATACACACACACATATATATATATATACACACACACACATATATACATATATACACACACACACACACACACACACATACACATACACTATTCAATACATTTGTGTACTGAATAGTGCCACTGCAGTTCAAAAACAATGACTGTCAAATGAGCCTTTCGCCAAGTTCTGGTATATTACATCATCTATGTAGCAAACACACAGACATGATGTCTGCATGAAAGTATCCGTGTCACTGCATACCAGTGGGGAACATAATCACATGTGCATAATGATAAAGCTAAGAAGACCTGCATAATGTCAAGAAATCCTGTGAACATCTACTATCATGCACTTTTGTTAGTATATCATAGCAGGAAAACACAGTTTGCAGTGGAACACTATACAGTACAGCGTCCTACGCCACTGGTGTGTCAGGCAGCACTCAATGGCAAAAGTAGGTTAAATGTTTTTCCACAATGTTCCAGCATTCCAGATACAAGAAATGATGGAAAGAGGAAAGGGAGATGGAATGGAAAGCAGTGAGGAGGGAGGATATGGCACAGGTTCATATAGAAAAATACATGATATACAACAAAAAAGTAGGAAAAAGTGCAGGCCAAGCAGCAGAACTTCCTTCATAAAACAATGCAAGTGTCTTCTACTGGTTCATGCATCAAGGGCCCTTTCTCCACCAAGTGTGGCACAGGACGAAGCACAGTATGGGGGGAAGCCAAGCACTTCCTGCCCCGGTGCTGGCACACGGAAAGACTCTCACGGGAACAGGGCATAGGAGCAGGAAGTGTGTATGTCTGTGAGTGTGTGCCAGGCAAGCACAGTTGGAGCCCCACTGCCCATGGTCCTGGATGGAAATCTGGCATCATGACAGGAACAGATGTAAAAACATGCAGGGACACATACATTCACACAGCCAACAAGATCTAAAACACACACACACACACACACACACACAGATCCATGGCAGCAGATCAAAGATCACATCATCAGATGACCTACTCAGCAGATGATTATACTTTAAAGAAGAGATGAGAAAAGGCAGTAGGGTGTAAATGACACAGATAAACTCCATACACATATACACTCAAACAAACCTCCCACAATCTCACAAAAAAAAAACATATCATTTACAGTGAAACAGTTATCAGTTATTATCTACTTATCTACACTGATTGTCTGCTTAACCTCATATTTACAGTGCCTTGCATCTTGTCTTAAAACTTAGAACTGAAATGGTCTTATTTGGCATTCTATGCTATGAATCCACACAAAAGAACCATAATATTGAAGTTGAGGAAGACAACATAGTTTGCAAATGCATTTACAAATAAAAAGATTGTCATTGCAAACAACTATTTATGGGGTGTACAACCCGTTAATTAGTTCTTGTGCAGTCATTTGCTGTCAGATGTCACATAATTAGCTGAATGGTTTTCACCTGTGTGCAATGAGTGTGTCACATGATCGCCATATAAATACACCTGTTTCTGAAATGCCAGAGTTTGTGAGCAAACATACCAAAACAAACACTATGAAGACCAAGGTGATATGAAAACAAATCCAGTACAAAAATCTTGAATCATGTGAATCAGGGTTTGAATCAGGGAAAAAAAAAAAAAAATTACATAATGTGGTGCATCATTAAATCCATTATTAAAGAATGGAAAGAATATTACAACTGTATCTATGTCTAGAAAAAAAAAAACATCTGCCAAAAGTGACCAGGTAAAGAGGGGATTAGACAAAGAAGCAACCAAGAGGACAATTAACTCCATTTTAGTTCCAGGTTGAAACAATACAAAATGTGTGAAAGTTCAAGAGGGATGAATATTTATGCAAGGCATTGTACCTCATCTGTACTCATGTAGCTTTATAACTTTACCAGATTGTGGAAAAAGATACTGTACTTCTGCTATAATACTTAAAGCAACGTGGATTACACAGACCTAGAGGAATGGCAAATCTCCTCTCCTTTCTTTAAAGTGTAATTGTTTCCTTTCTATCCAGCACATCTGTACAATTTACTCTCCAGCTGATGGGTTGCAGTTGGTGTCTTTAACCCAAATACCCACATAGTAAACTGCAAAAAGGAAAATACGTGAGCAAACAGATCACTGAGGTAAATGAACTGAGGAGATGTTTTAGTGCCCTTCATCTTTCAGGGCATTGTTGGAGCCTTCGCCTTAAATTTCTTTAGGAAACTGGGATAAGGCTTTTGAAAGAGTGTAAACAATGAGACTATCTGTCTGTAGTGCAATTGGTCATACAGGATCTCTAAAGCAGCAGATTCAGGTTAGCATATTTTGAGGTGCTGCTCTTTATATAAAATGTTTTAAATTCATCCTGAAATTCACAGTTAAAAAAAAAAAAAAATTGGACAATGTGCTGAACAACAACTATCACTTCATATTTTAGTTTTGGCAATTTTATGAGTTGTCTGAATATATTTGCAACTAAAAAAAATGTGGAAGTGTGAAAGCAACCGAAATGCCCTGTACTATGTGGCTCGTTTGTACTATGTGGGTGTTTCTTCCATTTTTGTAGCATTAAGACCAAGCATCAGGTTGAGCAAGGAACTTGTGAAAATGTCAAACTTCTTCACTGGAAGATATTGTGGTAGAAATGAGTACACATTATAGTAGCCACTTTATCAGTATTAATAAAAGCTATACCCTGTGCATTTTTTCTGGTCTGTTGCGATTATTTTAAGCATCTTCCAATCCAACAATTTTATGTAAGCAGAACAGTTTCTTAAAATATATGGTTCCCAGAATATTCAATCCACCAGCTTCTGAGTTTTTTGAGAAAACCTTTTACTTCTTATGACATTGCTGCAACATTTTAAAATTTGTAGGAAAGTTAATTTTTAAAAGTTTCTATAATTTTAATACTGGTATAACTTGTAACCTATGTGGCGGCACAGTGGAACAGCAAGCAGTATTGTCACCTAACTGCTCCTGGGTCCTAGTTCAATCCACCTGTTTGATTTCTTTGCATGTTCTCTTTGTGTCCTTGTGGTTTTCCTCTGGGATTGCTGGTTTCCTCCCAATTCCAAAAACATGCCAATACGTGGATTGGTAACACTCAATTGCCCCCTGGTATATGAAAGTGTGTGCATGGTGGTCCTACATACACTATGTCAATCAACCTATTACCTACTGTAGCATATTCAGTAAAAGAGACAGTAGATAGAACTCTTGTTGTTTGACACAACACACATGGCATGATATTACATCAGTTCACAGCCTTAATTAAAAATAGGTCAGTGTGATATTACATTGAAGATTGAACATACACCGATGTGAAAGCTTTACTCGGATTGCTCACATGACATTTCTGTCTGACCCAGCCTGAGAAAAACCAATAAAACCTACAGACTGGAACCCTGGGTGCATTAGTAAATAGAGAAAAATAAAAACAATGCTCTT
The DNA here is from genome assembly GCF_023375685.1 of Ictalurus furcatus. Classification (NCBI taxonomy): domain Eukaryota; kingdom Metazoa; phylum Chordata; class Actinopteri; order Siluriformes; family Ictaluridae; genus Ictalurus; species Ictalurus furcatus. The sequence goes on along the minus strand of NC_071255.1, from coordinate 19,224,881 downwards.
GGGTCAAATAATAGTTGACATAATTACAAGCAGCTGAGAGATTACATAAAGGAAACAACTAGCTGTCACACACACAAGGAAGACCTGCGCCTACTTTTGCTCTCTCTCTCTCTCTCTCTCTCTCTCTCTGCTCTATCTCACAGTGATGAAAGGAGCCAGCAGTAAAATAAACTTCCTTATCAAAATATATCAGGATAACACTTGTGATATGCTTATGATTATGAAACAGTTTGGCAAAGGATAACCTCCCCCTGATTTTGTTCCAAAAATACCAAGCTAGTGGCAGTCTTTTTTTTTTTTTTTTTCCTTCTGCATGTGTAGGGGGTGTTGTGTTTTATACCTAATCTGGCTCCACTGGGAATGTGGGATGAGATAGTGGATTGCTGTGGGTACTGTATAATTCATTTTAAGACCAAAAAAAAAAAAAAAAGAGTGAAGAAACTGTATGGTAGTAAGATTACCCAGAAACAAGTTTGAAACCAAAAACGGTGTTAGACTGCCCCCAACTGGATGGATTTCTCACTACAGCGTTTTTTAAAACCTATATAATGGATACATTAAATACACATTTAATGTAATTAATGTAAAGGTTCGCCTTGAGTCATATAAAATTGTAGCCTGAAATTAAATCATATTTGTGATCGACACAAGAATGTGTGCAGAGCAATAAAATCACACCCAAAGTAGTAAAACTTCTTGAAGGCTTTGATGACGTCTATCGACGTTTCTTGGTGTTTGACACCTTCTTGCTCCTTTCCCAGTAGTTATAAGTAGATATAAATTAAACAGCCTCTACCAAACTAACCAGAAGAAAAGTTTTCTGTTATATTTATACCAAATGGATGAAGTCAAAATTACCTTCACTGGAGCTCCTGACATATTTTTAAGAGGTAATCATTGTTGCAGTTGCCATTTAAACCAGCCCATGAATAACTCCTTGGCAAAGCTTTTTACAAGATGCCCAAGCACCAGCAGAGAGCGGATATATATTCAAGCCAATTGAAGGCATGACTCATATGGCACTTTGCACAAGAACATTCATTTTACATACCGGCTAGCCTGTTCCTGTACTGTAAACATTACTCAGTCCATATGAGTGGGGATGTTATGAAGCAGCTTTTAGTGGCAGACAGCAGCACTCTATGCGTCACAACACTCCAGGGGAACAAAGTAAGTCAGCCCACATCATTCTGTCTAAAGCATCCTGTTTGTGATTTTTTTTTTTTCCCCCTTTTATTTACCAAATCATGAACCATTCCAAATAATGCTGAACAAATTATTATTATTAAAAAAAAGATAAATGCAGAGGGTTGCTATGACTGAAAATTTAGAACATAAATTTAGCTTAAGGTGTTGAGATTTGGCCAATAGGATTGATTTGAATCTAATCATTGTGATAATGATGAACTAATTAAAGGTGCACCAGTTTTTTGATACTTTTTGCTGTATAGACTGCCTTCAATTGAAACTTATCTTGATAATTCAAAGTAATTCAAGTAGTTTTTCACCAGATGGCTCTTGCTTAAGGTATTTTCTTGATCATTACCTACTCAAGTGAATTATTACTACATTAGCAGTAGTTTAACGGGTGTACAGTCACAAAGACAACAGCCGCTGTAACAACACTGATCTGAAAAACAATCAACCTGCCATTGCAGAAGGTTATTCTATAACACTATTCACAATCTCTCAATCAGCTCTTAAATTTAGAAAGTGTCCATTTTAATTGGATTTTTTAAATTTATTTTATTTTGCACATAGTTTGTCCAGTGGCATGGCAGCACAGTGGGTAGCATTGTCACCTCACAGCTTGGGTTAGTGTCAGTATGGAGTTTCACACGTTCTCCCCATGTTTGCATGAGTTTTCTCTGGGTTCTGCAGTTTCCTCCCGCTGTCTATGCTTTATTGGCTATGCCTAATTGCCCATTGTGAATGAGTGTGTGAAAATTTCTGCATGAGGCCCTGTGACGGCCTAGCATCCCATGTGAGGTGCATTCTCTCGCCTTGACCCCAGTGTTACCATGATTGGCTCTGGATACACTGCGACCCAGACCTGGCTAGGATAAAGTGGCTACTGAAGATGAGGACATACTTTGTTCTGTGCTCAACAGTCATTGTTACAATACTATTTCCATCCATTTTCATTTGCCTCTATGTCTTTCCCCTCCATTAAATACCACTGACTTTTACATTTGTTCTCATAGATTCAGGGGTAATTAGAGCTAACAAAACCATTTTATGTTTTATTTTTTAAAACATAAACGCTTTGCCCCATCTGGATGTTTATTAACTTGAATTCGTTTATTTCAACATAACATATTGTAAATAAAAAACCAAGTTACTGAATACCATGCAATTTACCAAACAAAAAGCACTTGCATATAGCCTGTGGGAGTGGTAAGTATGAGTGGGGATTAGAGATCTTAAAGTACTAATCAGGCCCTCGTGTAAGAAGGACCGTAGCTTTATGCAGCAGCTAAAGGATAAGTGTATAAAGGATATCAAGACAGCAACAGAAGCAGTTGGTCACCGATATGTTTAGCACAATCAAGAAGCTGATCAGGGGCCCTGTGCTAGTTCCTTCACCAGCCACAACACCTGCTCCTACACCTGCTGCTACACCTGCTCCTGCACCAGCTCCTGCACCAGCTTCACCACCAGCTCCTGCACCAGCTTCATCACCAGCTCCTGCACCAGCTTCACCAACTCAACCAGTTAAGGTAGGATGCTTTACAATTCACGATTATTTCACTTGGTATCCCAGAATCAGGGTTTTCCCTAGGTTTTCAGAGTGCTTTCTGGGTTAATGTGGGTTGGTAGTGGTTTGGAGGTTTGAAAATTTTTTTAAGGTTTGAAAGTTATTTTAAGTTTATTTTTTTCATGTAATTTTTGACCATTATCGTTACCATATTTGTGAACAAAAGATGGCAACGCTTATTGTGCTTACAGTCAAAAGTCTATTCCTTTCACCAAGTAACAGGTTTGAGATTGAATGAAAATATATGTGGATTACCTTAACTTAAAATGCATCCAAAGGACATAAAGGAGACAGACAGAGAATTTATTGATTTATTTCAACATTTATTTTAACTGCTGTGTTCAAACATAATGGATTTTTTGAAGCTGTCAGCATCTGTTTTACATAATAATCCTTTGGAGTAGACCCCCCTGAGCTTCTTTTGGGATGCTCTCAACTGCATTTTGGACCAGCATTTTTAAAATATGAAAAACACTTTGACCAGTGGTTTTCATCAGAAAAACATGTTTCGTGTGAACACACCCTAACTTTGTTTAACTACCAAGCCACGTTAGATACTAAAGTTAGTTCAGTCGAGGTATCTTTATGTAACGCCAACTAACTAGCTTCTTTGGCTAAGGTAACTTAATTCAGTACATGAATTTCTGTGTAAGTTAGTTAGGTTAGCAATTTCTTTAGTGCAAAACAGACAACATTAGTTATATCTTTTCTCTAGCTGCCATCGCTATTGTTAACATCCACAAGAATTACTCCCTAACAAAAAACGTTTTAAGTCCTGCATCTAAGCCCTTCTAAGGTAAGGATGGAAAACCCTGAGAATATTGTAGTCATGGTGCATCACCCAGTTCTTTGTCTTCTTTAATTGTGTGTTTTTCCTGCAATATTACTGTATAATGACCCTACTGAATATTATAATAACCTAAAAAGAGATTTTGTTTTATAATCATCCAAATCAGAAAAATGAAATTTCATAGTTATGAAAAATGTTGGTCTTTGCAACTTGTAGGATGAAAAGCCTGCAGTCAAAGAAAATGAAGCCAAGAAAGAAGAAGAAACTCCTGGTGAGTCAACTGCTATTAAACTCTGAATACTACTCAGTAAAACCCAACAGAGCATGTAAAGAATCCCCATATTCATCCCCATATTCATCTTTTTAAAAAATAATTTTAAAACAAAGCTGAATGTAAGCCAGTGTATTTCTTTTGTTCTTCATATTGTTTTCTGTTAGTGTTAATGTGGTCAGAATCGGTTGTATGTTTCCAGTTAAATGTTACTGCTCCAATTGTGAGGTGACAACACTGCCAGCACTGGCAGTAGTCTCAAAGCAGTGGAAAGCCCCTCTCTGGCTCATGTGTCTTATTTCTGTGTATAACCAGCTCCAGCCCCAATACCTGCACCAGCTGCTGCGCCAAAACCAGAAGAGAAACTTTCCAAGCCTGAAAAAGAACAGCCACCAGCTGAAGAGTAAGACTGGAACATTTCATCAGTTATTTCTTTGCACATGCACCACACAGCCATTCACAATGATAGTGACCCTTTTCCAGTGAGCTCAATTTACTGTCTGTGTGGCATTTCACATATCCTCCCTGTGTTTGTATGGGTTTCCTCCCAGCTTCCAAGCACATGCCACATAGGCTTAGGTGTGAATGAATGTGTGTGTGCGTGGTGCACTGTAATGTACTGGTGTCCCATTCAGGGTGTATTTCTGCCTCCTGCCCAGTGTTCCGAGTTTACTCCAGATTCACCAGTTGAATGATGAATGTATTAATATTTTTGTTAATTGATTTCAAGTGGTCCAGTAATCTTGCATTCAGCAAACACAAACATCACTCTCAGGATCTATACTGCCTAGCAGAAAGTAGAAGGATTACTGATGTAAGGAGCAAAGAAGAGATTACAGGATTTGCAGCTTTAAGGGACTTAAGAAGCTGCCAGGGGAGCTATTTAAAATGTAAGCAACAAGACAGGAAGAAAAAAAGAAAAACAAAGGCTGAATTAAAGTGATGGGAATGGTGCAGTGGTTGTTACTGTAATGAGGCGTCCATCCCCACATTTATCCTTCAGTGTCACAGATGCATTCATTTAGCTAGGGAAGGATAAATGTTGTTTTGCATTGTCTCCTGTGGGCAGTATGTCTTGTTCACAATGTGCAGAGTTTTTTTTTTTTTTTTAAATGACCAAAAATGATGTAGAGAAGAAGTCCTAGACCACTCCCCCAGCCCACCCATGTCTATATCTTCACCCACAGAGGTAGACAAGGACAAACAGCACTATACCTCTATACCTTCACATATAGAACTGACTGATTACAATTTATGTCCATATTTAAATACCATAAACAGAAAAAAAAAGTTACTTTTTTTTAGTTCGACAATTTAATTAACAGAACTGATGTTATATGTACATGTTTCTCTTTTCTCTTTGTTTCTGTTTCTCTTTTCTTTTCTTTTTTTTTGGCTCATTTAGGCAAGAAGCACAGCCCCCTCCACCATGTCAAATTGTAATAAACAAGTACTCTGATGCACATCTTCTAAAAATAGTCCACCAGATGCAGCAACGTACACAAATTTACAAAGAAAAAGTCGTAGACCCCTATGCATCCTCACCTGAGTGCAGCCCTCCAGTCAGTGAGTATTTTTTTAAAAATCCATGAATAAATAACTGTTTTAGAGAGTTTCTAACATCCTGGAAAAGGCAATCTAAATGTCTAGACTGAGGGAATGTCAATGAGTGTCTATTGTATATTCATCCTTTTTTTTTTAGGTTTTTTTTTTTTTAAATCAACAGTAATTGTTTGAATATTTTACTACTGGCATTATCTAGTATTACTATTGCAGTGTATTTTGCCCAAAATAGCACCTGTTTTGAGAAAAAAGGATTTCTTGAAAAAGCAAGAAGAAGAGAGAAAAAGAAAAGAAGAGGATGAGAGGATCAAAAAGGAGGAGGAGGCAAAGAAAGCAGCAGCAAAAGCTGAGGAAAAGAAAGAGAAGAAAGAAGAGAAGAAGGAAGAAAAGAAAGATGATAAAACAAAAGATGAGAAGAAAGAAGAGACTGAACCAGCCAAGAAAAGATTTCTTTCTATTTCTTTGAAAGTCAAATGCACCTGTCTAGACTCAATGCTGAAACCTATTGAAGACAGAATGGATAAAGTTTTGGGCACATCCATAGATCCATGCACAGGTTTTAAACACATCATCTATGAAGTATTTTAAATCCACTTTGGATACAAATGCAGCAAATTTAACTGATCTATGTGACCATCTCTAGATCGGCGGTACATCACTTGGCTTAGCGTGGTGACTATTGCCTTCAGCTACAACCTTTGGTTCATACCAGTTCGTATGATCTTCTCCTGTCACACTCCTGGCTCAATTCCTCTGTGGTTTACTGCAGATGTCCTAGCTGACCTGCTCTACATCATTGACATGATCATTTTCCAGCCAAGGCTCCAGTTCTGCAAGAGTGGAGATATTATTGTAAGCACCACCCAAAGTATATTATTACCATTGTTTGTGTGTTGACATGGATTGTATTCACTTTGTATATTTGACATATTACTAATGTATTATCCCTCAAATCCCATTTCAAAATGTGTTTCATTTTGTCAGTATGACCGAGCTGTTATTAAGAAGAATTACAGAGCCTCCCTAAAATTTCAGGTATCAAAATGGGAGCTAAAATGTTTTTCCTATATTTCAGTGTGAAATTCAATAGTATGTTTAATATGCTAATATATATTTTTCTCTGCTAAGCATGCCCTAATATCAGTGATACCCCTGGACATCTTCTATATTCCATTTGGATTCAAATCCATTTTCAGAATTAATCGCATCATGAGGGTATGTGATACCTGAAGTCTTTCTGATTTATTGGTGTTATTTTTGATTCATGTCAATGGAAATATCATGATGCTAACTTTCTTTTAAGTTTGAGGCTTTTTTTGAGTTCAGTGATCGACTTGAGGGCATCATGACAAAGGCGTACATCTGGAGGTACATAATCACAAAGTTATATTACTTATAACTTTTTGGTGTTTGATAATGCTTTTAACTCTATCTGGTTTCTTTATCAGAGTAATTCGCACCATTGGATATCTCCTGTTTGTCCTTCATATCAATGCTTGCCTTTACTATGTGGCATCTGCCTACCAAGGCATTGGTACAACCAAGTGGGTCTACAGTGGCCGTGGCAATGCGTATGTCACTTTATTATTTTTCCGTGACATAAGAAATGGATAAGCATTTCAAAAACCTTATACCTATAGTTCATGCAGGCTTTTAAATAATGAGTGTATAATACTCATATCTTTTTTATTATTTTTTTTTATTGTTATTATTTTTTGCAAGAACTATTTTAAGCGCGTATTTTTAACTGTATTTTTTATTGTCATTTTTGAAGAACAAAAAATTTTATAAAATATGACAAAGATTAAAGACAAAATTTTAAAAACTGATTTAAGATGAAGCCAGGTCTAGGTTAAAATTGATCACTTGATCTCTCCTTCAGTGTTCAAAGAACAGTTCTCATACTAAATATCTTATGTTGCATGAACTATCTAATAGCATTAGCCTTTTTGGATTTTTATATTCTCATAGCTACCTGAGGTGTTTCTTCTACTCAGAGAAAACCCTGTTGATGATCGCAGAGCTACCTTTTCCAGACACCTTATTTGGTCAAATCTTTCAGATGACCAGCTATATTTTTGGTGCATTTTTTTTGTCCATCATTCTTGGCCAGGTAGACATTTTGTCTCTACGCTTTTTGTTTTTTTGATCAGCTTTAGTGTTTCATTTATTAACTAACTTTGCAGTTTACATGCACCCAAATGAAGAGTAATTCATTCTTTTTCTGCTAAATTTTAAATAGAAGAATGTTACAACCTTTGGAACAAGATTAAAAACTTTTTTTTTTCTGTAGGTACTTGCACTGTTACTATTTTGCTGTGCGGACCCTGATCAACATTGGTGGACTACCTGAGCCTTACACTGTTTTTGAGATCACATTTCAGTTGACAAACTTTTTTATTGGTGTCTTTGTCTTCTCAAGTTTAATTGGACAGGTAAAAGATAGATGGTGTAGAATTCCTGTAGGAGCATCCAGTCATCAATGTCAATATGTTCCCCACAGCTGAATGATAACTGTTTTCCCACAAGATTTATTCTGTGGACTTCACAGAATAAATCATTCATCAGTAGTCATTCAAAAAGCCTATAGCTCTTATTAGTACAACTGTTGATTTGGCATTCCAAAAATAATATAATAAAAATGTTATTGAATATAGCAGATCCATTGACAACGTTTCTGTGAATATGGCATATTACAGATGAGAGATGTCATTGGGGCTGCAACTGCTGGTCAGACATACTTCCGTGCCTCCATGGATGCATGTGTAGCCTATATGGTGTCAAATCACATTCCAAAGCTGGTACAACACAGAGTCCGTACATGGTACAACTACACCTGGGACTCACAGGGTATGCTGGGTAAGAACTGCTTGTTTAACCCTACCAACAGTGTGCAAAGGTCCTGAATCTGAATCTTGCAATTGAAGGTGTGCATCCATGCATCCATCTATATATCCATCCATCTATCGTCCTCCACTAATATTGGCACCCTTGGTAAATGTGAGCAAAGAAGGCTGTGAAAAATTGTTTTAATTGTTGAACCTTTTAATCTTTTGTTCAAATAATACACAAAATACCCTGTTCTCATGGATATCAAACAGTTGCAAACACAACACAGATTTATAAAAAAAAAAATCCTTGTTAAATATAGGTGTGCAACAATTATTGGCACCCTTTTAGTCAATATTTTGTGCTCCCTTCCTTTGCCAAGATAACAGCTCTGAGTCTTCTCCTATAATGCCTGATGAGGTTGGAGAATACATGGCAAGGGATCTGAGACCATTCCTCAATACAGAATCTCTCCAGATCCTTAAAATTTCAAGGTCCACGCTGGTGGACTCTCCACTTCAGTTCACCCAATAGGTTTTCTATGGGTTTCAAGTCAGGGGACTGGGATGGTCATGGCAGGACCTTGATTTTGTGGTCAGTAAACCATTTCTGTGTTGATTTTGATGTATGTTTTGGATCATTGCTGGATCACATACTGGAAGATCCAACCACGGCCCATTTTAAGCATTCTGTCAGAGGCAGTCAGATTTTCGTTTAATATCTGTTGATATTTGATAGTCCATTATGCCATGTATCATAACAAAATGTCCAGGTCCTCCTGCAGAAAAACAGACCTGAAACATTAAAGAGCCACGACCATATTTAACCATATTTAACCGTGGGCATGAGGTACTACCTCTCTGTGTGCCCCAAAACCACCTCTGGTGTTTATTTCCAAAAAGCACTATTTTGGTTTCATCTGACCATAGAACCTGATCCCATTTGAAGTTCCAGTAGTGTTTGGCAAACTGAGGACGCTTGAGTTTGTTTTGGATGAGAGTAGAGGCTTTTTTATTGAAACCCTTCAAACAACTTGTGGTGATGTAGCTGACTTCGGATTGTAGTTTTGGAGAGTTTCTGACCCCAATACGCAAATAACTTCTGCAATTCTCCAACTGTGATCCTTGGAGATTTTTTGGCCACAAGGAACCATACTCTTCACAGTGCATTGAGACAATATAGACACACGTCCTCTTCCAGGTTGATTCATAACATTTCCAGTTGACGGTAACTTCTTAATTATTGCCCTGATGGTGGAAATGGGCATTTTCAATGTTTGTGCTATTTTCTTCTAGCCACTTCCCATTTTGTGAAGCTCAACAACCTTTTGCTGCACATCACAGCTATATTCCTTGGTCTTACCCATTGTTATGAATCACTAAATGAATCATTTATACCCCTGTGAAACAGGAAATCATGGTTAAAAAGTTTAGTTACCCAGGTGTACTAAAAAATATAAAATATCAAAGGGCAAATACTTCAAACATATTGTTCTCATATGAATTCATAGGGGTGCCAATAATTGTTGCACACCTACATTTAACAAAGGTTTTTTTTTTTTAATAATCCTGTGCTGTGTTTGCAATTGTTTTATATCCATGGGAGCAGAGTATTTTGTGAATTTTTTTAATAAAATCTCAAAAAGTTAAACAATAAAGACTAAGGGTGCCAATATTAGTGGAGGGCACTGTATCTGTCTCGCTAGCTATCTAATGTAACTGCTGTATCCTGGTCAGAGTCACTGTGGTTTAAATGACTTAGTATTTGTTTATATTTTGGAAAATAGAAATCAACTAAATTCATTAGAAAATATTGTGTGGAGGTGCAAATGAAAATAGTAACTGCAGGAGCAGGTGGGATTTGCCAGGATTTTACAGGAGGCATTTGGGAGCAGTAAGAGCATGTGGCCGCCTGGCTGGAATCCTCTGGGTTGGGCTGGCCATCATCTACCACTTGTCTACGCATTTGCTTGAGGGTCTGATTGAACTGCTACACCAAGCCATCTGTCTGGGGGTGGTAGACAGAGGTCCGGAGGTGTTTCACATGCAACAACCGATACAGATCACCCATGAGCTTAGAGACGAAAGGCGTACCTTGGTCTGTTAAGATGTCCTTGGGGATCCCCACGCAGTTGAACAGGAGCACCAGTTCTCTGGGAGGTGGCTTTCTGCAGCAGGATAGCCTGGGGGTACTTGGTGGCATAGTCGAGGACTACCAGGATGTATTCATGACCCCGGGCAGGCTTCGGGAGCGGCCCTAACAGATCCATGCCTATCCTCTCAAAGAGGATGCCAATAATAGGGATAGGGATGAGGGGCATGGACAGTGGCTTTCAGGGCACTGTACGCGGACCCTGGGGGCACTTCTGATGAGGAGTGGCCACTTGCCGGCCAGGGAGAAGACCAGGACCTCGCAGAGGGGACATCCTTGACATCTCCATGGACACAGGTCACCAGGAGGACTCCAGAGGGCTTGGGCAGCTGGTTGAGCGTGGTCGGGCAGACCATATTTGCTGGATGTCCAGAATCCAGGATGGCTGTGACTGCTTTGACATTCACCTTGACAGCCAGGGTTGGGGCTTCATGTGGCAATGTGGCGTGGAGGGCACAGTCAGTCAGACAGGGCTTGTCGACTCACGGGGATTAAGCCGCGCCCAGCTCGGTAGGCATGGGTTCATCCCGGGGTGTCCCATAGGCGGGGTGGCTATCCGGAGATCTCCCAGTGTAGGCCAGGCTCCTGCCTCTGTGGGGTTAGACCCTGGCAGAGCCCCGGCACCGTGTCCCTTTGATCGCCCCTGCAGATACTCAGGGTGGCTAGGGTGCCTTCGAGGGCTTTCACCATCTCTTGCAGGGTGACAGACAGCAGAGCCCTTAGGAAGCTGTCTATGACCATCCTTTCTGCCACTTCGGCAGTGATGTGCCACTCCGGCGATTCAGAGCAGGGAGTCCAATGATTCAGAGCAGGGATTCCATCTGTGCCCAAGGGGTGGCTCCCAGCTGGTAGGACCATCAATTCTCAATTCTCCATCAATGTAGCCACTCTAGCCTGTGACAGGCAGAACACAGACACACTGGAGGTGGTGGTACTGGAAAAGTGCTCTTTTATTTGTTCTCAGGTGAGTGGAGTGGAGGTAGGGATTGTGGTCTTCCCGGTGCAGGCTGCGGTGAACGAGCTGAAGCAGCAGCAAGGTGGGACCCAGGGGCCATGGAGCAGGCCAAGGGTGCCGCAAACAGGTGCAGCGCAGCTGAGGAGCTTCTTCTCCAATTGTCATTGGCGGCATCTGCAGGACAGAGAAACAAAACGCATATTATCAAGCATGTGGTCAGAGAACACACTCACCTCTCTGTGCCTGCCGCTCCCTTTTATAGTTGCTTGTCACCTGCAGGACAGTGAGGAGAAGTCGCTCCACTCATCAGCTGCCAGCCAGGTGTGTTTCTAGCGCCTCGCCTTGCAGCCACACGCTCCTTTGTTGCCCAAAACAGACGGGGTGCTGAAGTAGCGCTGTCCAATCAGCACCCGGCTGGCAGTTGTGTAAGGAGCGCGGTGTGTGTTGTGTGTGTGGGGGGGGGTGGTCTGCAGGCCTGCCATCACAGATTGGTCAGAGTTCTGTCAGCAGCAGGACGGATTGTGATTGAAATGGTACTTGCAAATTCTCTTTCATGTATTACATAATTATACAGATCATACTTATCATGTACATTTATTCATCAGACACTTTTACTTACAAATGCGAGAAAATCCAATACAAGCATACAGCTGAGAAGTTGAGAGTTGTAAGTTTTGCTCAAGGGTCCAGCAGTTGGTTTCTGGAGTCACTGGATCTGGACCTATACTCTAGTATAGAAATATACCTGCTACCATTACCCAAAGTATTGCTACCAAGTATTGCCCAAATTACCCAAATAAATTCATCACTCAATATATACTACCATGATGGATCATGCTTGGAGCACACAGTGTCGCATATGGCAGAGGTTCTCAAACTTTCAGCAGCCAGAGACCCCTTCCAGTGAAAACAAAAAATCCATGGACCCCTTTATGATGACCGTTCAAATGAATATTATGAACATAACCCAACTGTTTAAATGAAACACATTAGGTAAATGTGTTGTATTTATTTATTGGAGCCAAGAGAGATTTTTATTTTTTTTACACTCCCCATAAAAACCAAACCAGTTACACCAAGTTAAACAGTAGATGTACATTTTTTTAACCATTAATAGCACTTTTCCTAGATTATTAATTTGGTTTGATTTGAATTTTTGAGTTAATGAGCATTCAGTGGCCAGTTGGATAAGCTTAGAACTACTGTATAATATCTAACTGTAAAGACATGTTAAACCCCCCACTTTAAGAACCATGAGGACACTAGAGTGCTGTATGTGAAGGCCTACTGATGTGCAGAATGTCTTTTTGTGACTCTTACCCCAGATGAGTCAGAGTTGCTGGAACAAATGCCACTGGTAATGAGAACGGCTATCGCTGTGGACATCAATCTCACCACTTTCCAGAAGATTGACCTGTTTAAGGTAAGGCTGGTTTATTCTTAGGCTCAAGTTCAGAAGGACAGGAACAATAAAAAAGAAAGAGTGACTGATGTTGATGTGCTGCCACAGGGATGTGATAACCAGATGCTTGTGGACATGTTGCTGAGGCTGAAGTCTATAGTGTATCTGCCAGGGGATTTTGTGTGTAAGAAGGTGAGTTCATTAATGTCATTGCTGGCTCATATTTAAGAATGAGTAACAGTGTGTTAAGACCTTTTACCCATTTCTGTTCAACAGGGTGACATTGGTAAGGAGATGTACATCATCAAAGCCGGAGAGGTACAGGTTGTTGGTGGACCTGACAACAAGATAATTTTTGTGACATTGAAGGCAGGCTGTGTGTTCGGTGAGATTAGGTGAGGTTATAATAAGTACATTTCCCTACTCCACATGCAAGTGTACAGTTCAGCTAAAGGCTCAATGCATGGCTGTGATGCTACAGTGAACTGTCTTTTAGTCTTCTGCAGTCTTCAGCAAATGGAGGCAACAGGAGAACAGCTAATGTGGCAGCTCATGGATTCGCTAACCTCTTTGTGCTGGATAAGAAAGACCTCAATGACATCCTGGTTCACTACCCAGAATCTCAGAAAGTTCTGGCCAGGAAAGGAAGGTTAGTTTCCTTTTTAAAGATTTGAGCATTATGGTTTGGATTAGGGACATAACTGTATAGAAATATATTATTCAGAATGAACATACAATGTGTTCATTGTATTTCATCAGTGGTTTGCCACAACAGCCTGACCTAAACCCTGCCTTACTGAGCTCCAAAATAAAACCATATTTCTATACAAACTGACCCAAAGGTCACAAAGATGCTTTTATTCATAGTGCTTAGTACTTCAGTTGCACTTGTTTATTGTTCTAAAATGAATGTTCTCCATTGTTGGTAAAGAAAATATTCCTAGGAAATCATGCAGTCATTACAATGAAATGCCACTTGAAAGACTATGACTAGCAGCATTGTTGTGTCCCAGCGTTGTAGTACATTATGATAGCATGTGCAGTAATCTTTTCTGACCTTACTAGAATGTAACAAATGGCCACATCCAGTTCAAATCCAAATACAGATATCTGGAGCACTAAACAGATAGAGAGACAGATACATACAGTAGCACTCCTAGTTGGAGCATTTGTACTGCAATATTCAAAAGCATTACTAAATATTATTTTTATCTCTTTTTATGGTTTGTAGGAAACTAATGAAGGCCAAGGGTCCAGCTGCGGCCAAAGCAGAAGGGGACAAAAAGAAAGGCATAGAGCTGTTTGGACCCAAACCTCCCACTCCTAAAATGCTTCGGGCATTTGGAAGGTTCAACAAAAAAGCATTTATAGACAAACTCAAGGTAGCAAACTCAACACAGATTTTAAAGAAATTAAAAGGCATATTTAAGGCACAAAAAATTCACATTTTTCATACACATTTTGTTTTTCTTCATTTCTCTAGGTCTCTACAAATATGCAATAAGTACGGCAAAAGGACAATTTCACCATTCCCTTCAGGATGCTTTCATTTTTGTATATGGACTCACTTATGAGTAGATTGTGCATTTTGTACCAAAACATAATAAAAAAAATTAAGTTCAGTGAATTCTTTAAATTAAGTGTATTTATACACTAATTTACAAAAAACAATAAGCAGTTAATCTGTTCTCTGTTCATTTGCCAATAATGCTTATGGTCCTGGGAAAAGCTCAGCATCGTTGAAATCCCTTGTCTAATCCCTTTAGCCTAGCCAGGACACTGTGAGGTTTCATTAAGTAAGTGGTCTCTCTGTATGTGTAGTTAGTGTGCACATGCACAACAGTAAGCTACAGGAATAGTAGCATTAAATAAACTATTCCTGCTTCTGTTCTAGTTGAAGATGAACTATGATGTTTCACAAAGTGCTTGCATAAGGAAATAAAGGAATTGCTCGGAAGATTATAGAAATTAAAAATAATTGGGCAAAATATTCAAATTAAAATCTCTTTTGTTCAGCCTAGTTAACCAGTATGGTGTGCATTTGCATATGACACATACTGTAGAAAAGATGTGTTCTCCAGGGGAACTTTATAGAGCTAAAAGAGTTAATAAATTGCAACAGTTGTTTGAGGAAAATTGAAGAATAACCCTGGGCATGAATTCAGTAAATATCCAAAACACTTATGCCCCCAAGTAATGGAAGCCCAAAAATTCCAGTACAGTATCTCAAGAACAATCTCATAGTCCTGACTGTATAAGCGAAACCACAGTCACATTTAAAACTATAGTTTGCCATACTTCAGCTTCTTTACTTTGTATGGTATCACACTGGCACAAGATATTCAAAATATTTTTAATTGCCAAATTAATTGTAAATCATATTACACAAAATAGCAATAAGACAGTGTTGACATCCACAGCATTAGAATTATTAATTTGATTTGCACAATACCACAATGCAATAAATGAGATTTCTGGACTGGTCATATTATGGGAAGAAAAAAAAATAATTGTCACAAATCTCCCTGTTCTGCATGTCACACGATTCAGAGCTCAATGGGCACTACTTTCAAATTTTGTTTTCAGTTCATGTCTTGTTTTTTTGTTTTTGTTTACATTGCCATGTATGGAGGACCAAACCTGCAGAAATTAAAAATAAAGAAATATATAAATAGATAGATAGATAGATAGATAGATAGATAGATAGATAGATAGATAGATGTAATAGGAAAATAAATAAAGGAATAAATGACTCAATAAAACAAATATAAATCATTTTAAATTTAATTTAATCTTACACTTATTTTTGTATCACTTTTTCCCTTCATTTATTTTCGGTATTTTTTTATTTATTTTATTCGTTTTAACTTTTATTTATTTATTATCTTATTTATTCCATTTATTTTTAGATTAATTTCTTTATGCATTCATTTATTTTTAGATTTATTTATTTATGCATTAATTTATTTTTATATGTATTTATTCCTGCATGTATTTATTTCAACATTTTTTTAAATTTATTTATTTATTTATTTATTCTATAAATACAAAGACATTTCCGTGTCTCGTATGATAATTAGGTGAGCTGGTCTCGCTTGCCATTGGTTCATCGTAGATTGAAGTGTGTGCTCGATTAGTCTTCACTTGTTTTGGAGTGACATCAGGTCGTAGCTATCGTGTAAACTATGGCAGACGCTTCACAAATAGCAAGAGAGTTTTGCTCTCTTAGACCTGACGCTTATATGTGAGCTCTCAGCCAATGACATGCTGGAGCTACGCAGGGACCACCTCCCTCATTTGCATACTGCACACAATTCTAAATAATTAAATGTTTAAATAAATAAATATGGAAATAAATACATACGGAAATAAATGAATATAAAAATAAATGAACGCATAAATAAATACATATAAAAAATAAATGCAAAAATAATAGAATACAAATAAATCAAATAAAATGAAGGAAATAAGTGATACAAAAATAAGTTTAAGATGAAATTTAATTAAAAATGAATAATATTTATTTTGTCAAGCCATTTATTCCTTTAATTATTTATCTATCTGTTTATTTATTTATTTTTAATTTCTGCAGGTTTGGTCCTACATAGCCATGTGCCTGTGTTATTTCCATTAGCAATAATTCACCTAATGACGTAGTAAGACAGTCTTTATAAGATTTTTATTCTGCATGTCAAAATGTCTGCCAGGGTTTGCCCATGAGAAAAGGCTGACTCGGAAGATTTGGGGTTCAATGTGCTTTTGTAAGCTTCTATGACTGTCAAAATCTGGTGACAGATCGTAAAAGTAGACAAAATTAATTATCATGAATTTATGGTTTGATTTTGCTATTTTCACTATGGTTTATTGTTCATTAGATCTCCTAAATAACTGCACCTAAACAAAAGACTGTGCTTAACAATGAGCAACTGATTAAGTTTTTCTCTCAGAAAGTGTGAATGCCTTAAACAGGCTGGAGCAGATAAGGCAGAAATCAACGTCAAAGGCAAAGGAGAATCAAAACCAGAATAGACAAAACTATGGAATGGTTTGGTAATAATCAGAGACTATGGCAACTACTTCGCGAAGACCTTGTTATGGAAGCCCTAAGCGGCCATGCAATATTACTTTTTTCTGTTGTTTTCTCGTGATCTCGACATAACAAAAATTGTTTTCTCGTGATCTCGACATAAAAGCTGTTTTTGCACGATGTAATTTTATTGTGAGAAAATCTAGCACTTTGTGAATGGGACTAGTGTTACATGAACGCTGACATCTTCGCCATCATAAATGGACTAATGGCCCGCTGTAGAGATGGACTTTATCTCCGCATTCAGCGAGAGGGATGTCCCCTTCTCAAGTGTCGGACACTAATGTGGAAGTCGTCAATCCTGCAGGGATGACGTATTTTTGTAGGCCAGCCCAGAAGTTATAATCAGCCCTGTTCCCTCGACAAAAAACCAATAGATTTTTTTTCCACTGGTTTTGGATTACTGCAGAAAATAAATTCTGTGACCAACAAAAATTTATGATTTTTACATGTTTCATTCATTAAGATAAGATTCATAAGATTTCGGAGCCTATACACTCGCCAGAAGTAAAAAACTAATGTTAGGCTATAAACGAACTACACCACGGTCACATGACTTTAGCGTCACCACCGCTACACTTCAGACAACTCTTTCAGTCTTTATTTTTAAAAAACACACACACACACACACACACACACACATACACACACACAAAGGAAAATACTACAAATTTATAAATCTGCAAGTTGAGTATAAACACAACGAGGATGTAGTAGATGGGATTTCCTGTTCGGCGTGATGACGTTTAATGTCCCTGAAAACCTCTGTAGTCCCATTTAGCCACCTGTTAGCAACCGTCTTTTTCAAGACACGTAAAAGCCTTTTTTTTTTTTAAATAAATAATCAAAAAAAAATAGTTTTAAAAAATCCCGCGTTTTATTATGGCGTACTATAAAACGTGAACATGTATTGAGCTTGTGTTAACCACAGACCTTATTTCAGGCATTTAACCAAAAAACCCATTCAAAATCCCCATTGACTTCGGGATGATTGATGTCTAGTGCAGTGGTTTTCAAAGTGGGGGCCGCCAGGGGGCGCCCGGGGGAGGGGGGGGCTCGACAATTTGGTGTGAAAAATACATTCTCACTCTCAGACAACCACACAAACAATCAATTCCTAATGTAATGTAAAGATGTAAGATGTAATTATTAATATAAGAGTGGGATATATTCAGAAGTCTGTATTTTTAATGTGTTTTAAAGACATCTTGCAAAAGGGGAGCCTCGGTCAAATGTTATTTACAGTTAATGGGTTGCTTGGCTATAAGACATTTGAGAACCACTATTATAGAGAACAATTTAACAGGATAGCACATACTACAAAAAGTGCTGTGTTAGGTATATTCATAAAAATGTTTTAATATTTCAACATTAGCAAATGGCTGCTGGTTCATTTAATCAACTGAATGTATTGAGATGTTTCAAATCACCTGCTAGAGCCATATCTCCCTGTAGTTCTTGCCTGGTTACTGTAGCTAAGGAGGGTTGAGCCTGGTCAGTACCTGGATGTGGTATTAGTGAGGCCTGCAGAGGTTGCTCACCTTGTGGACTGTATGGGGCCTAATGCCCCAGTATACACTATACACTATATATAGTTATTTGACAATTTAACTAGTATACAATTTAACCAGTATACACTATACACTATACAATACACAATACACTATACTGTAGAAACAGCACTGTCTTCCGGATGAGACGTTAAACCGAACTCTCTGTGGTCATTAAAAATCCAAGGACACTTATCCTAAAAGAGTAGGGGTATAATCCTGGCATCCTGGTGAAAAATCCCCCAACCTTATCTATCATGACCCCCCTAATAATCTCTAAATAATCTCCCATCTCTAAACTGGCTACATCACTTTCCTCTCCTCCCTGGTGTGTGCTGGGCATTCTGGTGCACCATCATCCAGATGGATGCTACTAGTGGTGGTTGATGAGAACCCCCCCCCCCCCCCCAAAATGTAAAACAGACACTTTAAGTGTCTAGGAACATACCTTATAACATACATTAATACGTTATATAAATGTAACTAACTTCACGTGTGAACTGTTGTATGGTGTGTGTTGTGTGGTCACTATGTATAAGGAAAACTAACATGGGCTTAGAGTGAAACATAGTTAATAAACAATTTTTCACCTTTGTTATTCTTTGAATGGAACTTCCTGCCATATTTTGGAATGATAAAGAGTAAAAATGCCCTAAAAGGTCTGTCTTCTCACTCTCTCTTCACTTTATTTTGTACTACAAAATAGATATGTTTATATTATTTTGTTTATTATTATTATTATTATTATTATTATTATTATTATTATTATTATGAGGCCAACAAAGTAAGTTTGTTTGGACAACTGTGAAAAATATATTCTAAGACTTTATGCCTGTAGCTTTCATTCCAGGTGGGATGATATGTGGTAATAATGATATGCTACAATCTCTTTTCATGCTGTGTTTATATAAATAAAATGACATTAAAAAGCAGACTTGAATGTATTGTGAATTAATAATAATAATTATAATAATAATAATAATAATAATAACACTCCTTACATATTGTCACAGTGCACCTAAGAAAACACAGAAGTCAATTTACATTGAAAAATTTATTGTTGTTCTGTTAGAACAGGCATCTCCATTCTGATCACTTCTTTGGCTGAAGAATATAGGTCAAAGTGAATACAAAGCCAACATCTTATTATAGTTGTCACTGTTCCAGTTCAATCCATTTCACTCTTGAGATGAGTTGATATTGTGGTCGGCACAATGCTTATATGATATGTGGTTGTCATATATTGTAGTCATTGTGTTTAACGTAACCGTATGTGGTTATTGTAATCAAATATGGACTCTTTACTTGACACTGAACTGAAAACTGGTCCACCACAGTGAGTACAATCAGCCAATCAGGCATAAATGCAATATATAACAACATAACACAATGTCACACGTGTGTGTATATATCACTTCCCACAGTGTTTGGAGAATTTGTATCATTATAGCTTTCTAACAACTGCTTGGACATTTGTTTATACCAAACTCCACATTTTAAAAACATTAAACACAAAAGTAAAATAGTGCACAAAAATTTTATTCTCTAACCCAAGAGATTGAAAAATGTTATATTACAACTAAGCATGGTTAGATGCATCTGTAAATTCAAATAATAGTTTTATAAAACTAGAATCAGCTCATTAATACTGTAATCAGTGGCGACTAGTCCTAAAAGTTTTGGGGAGGGCGCAAACAAACTGAAAATCACACCGTTAGTAATGCGGGACTGCATGTAATTGTTAAACAGCCATTTAATAGGTGATATAACAATGTATCACCTCTGCTGAGCTAAAAATGGCAAGTGTAACTTAACACATGCAATAAGCAAATTAGTGAATTTGAGTTTAATGTGGGTTTACAATCAGTAATAAATCAAATGTAATCAATCAAAAAACTGTAATCTCTATAAAAAATTTAAAAAAATAAAAATTTAAATAACCACTGTAATGTTGCATAAACAATGGCCAGTAGTTTATACAATAAATCATAAATCCTAAAATTTCTTCATGGAAATGCTAACCATTTAAAAAAAAAAAAAAAAAAAAAAAAAAAAAAAAAGGGTAATATAGACAGAAGTGTAAAACCTTGCTTTAACCATGACAACCACCCAAAGCCCAAAGGCAGCAAAGACAAACAAGACTATTTGTTTGTCTACCATTTGGATGTTTGGTAGACAACTTACAGCATTAAACAAGTTACCTCACCCCCATATAAACATAACTAACACAGTGTGGGATCACTTTAAAAGGGAAAAATCAGCCAAAGTTACAGTGAGTCCTTTATGAAGTTAAAAATTATGCACATTGCATCAAACACATTTTTGTCCAACTAAGATAGCTTTTTTTAAACTATAAATTTCTTGAAGTATAAAGTCAAAATGATTTTGTTGCAGGAAATTAGTTAAGAGGAATCTTTTCAACATTTAACATAGCATAATACCTACATATAGATCTGGAGTCTACTCTGGGAACACTGGGTGCCTGTTGATCACACAAACTCATTCACACATTCATTTGCATCAAAGGGGCAGATTAGCATAGCCACTTGACCTAGTGACATATTTTTGGTGGTTGAAAGGAAAGCAGAGGAAACCCACAGAAACACAGTGAACCAGGAACCCTGGTGTGAGGTGGCTACCTATGCTGTGAGGTAGCAACACGACTCAATTTGCCACTCTATTCCCATTCAGAGAGGCTATAAACAATATCAATAAATCAGTGTGATTAATATTATGGCACTTAATTAGCATAACTGCTCACAAGCAACATTAACAATTAAAGCATTTTCATTAACAGAACTGTGTAAACTGACAAAATAATTTTCCTTGAAATATAAAAGTAATTTTTATAACGAGATATATATACAGTTTGAATAAAAATTATTATAGCAGTGCTGGAAACCTGATATATAAGGCACCAAGAGAGATTCAATGTAACAAAAAAAAATTATAGAAAAAAACAAAAAAACAAAAAAAAACACCAATTTGAACCAATATGTGTAAACATGCAGTTGGGCTATGTTCACATTAGTAGCTTTAGTGCTCAATTCAGATTTTTTTTGCTCAGATCTGATCTTTTTGCCTTGATGCTTCATATTTGTATTTGTACAAGTCCTGGCAAAAATATATAATCACCACACTTACAGGCTGCTCACCCAGGTTTTTTACTTCATAGCAAATAAACAAATCACAGATATGACACAAAGCAAACAATTTTTGTTTAATATCTGAACATTCTGGCTTCCAGAAACATACCTCAATCAAATTATATTAAACTGTTTTAATTAATGTCTTTTTTCCTAGAACAAACAGAGGAAAAAAAATTATGGAGTCACTCAATGTTGAGGAAAATATTATGGAATCATCAACAACAACAAAAATCACAATTAGTACTTTGTTGCTCCTCCTCTGGCTTTTATGACAGCCTGAATTCTTTGAGGCATGGACTTCAGCAATGAAAAACAATATTCTCCATCAAGCTGGTTCCAACTTTCTCGAATAGCAGTTGACAGATCAGCTTTGCAGGATGGAGCCTTGTCATGGACCAATGTTAATTTCCACCATAAATTTTCTATTGGACTGAGATCCGGACTGTTTGCTGACCATGTCATTAGGTTGATATGCCTTTCCTGAAGAAAAACTTTAACACTTTGCTCTGGGGCAAGATGCAATATCATCCTGAAAAATGACTTGATCACCACCAAACCTATTATTTTCAATTGATGGAATGAGAAAAGTGCCCAGAATTTCAGTGTACACTTGTGCATTGACTTTTGACGTCTCCCCTAGTCCTTCACCTGACATGAAACTCCATATCATATCATAAATGAGTGGGGAAATTTGAGTGTTTTCTTCAGGGAATCATTTTATGTGTTTCATTAGCGCGGCACCAGACAAAAGTTCCAGCATCATCTCCTTGGCCAATTTAGATTCATGATTCATCACTGAATATCACTTTCATTCAATCATCCACACTCCATGATTGCTTCTCTTTAGCCCACTGTAAGCTTGTTTTCTTCCATTTAGGTGTTAGTGCTGGTTTTCATTTGGCTTTTCTATATGTAAACCCAAATTCATTCAGCCGATTTCTTACAGTTCTGTCACAAACATTGACTCCTGTTTCTGTCCATTTGTTTATCTTTAATGTCTTTCTTGGTCTACCTGTATGTTTTCCTTTTATACCCTTCCCATTTTGTTTATACTTGCACCAAATTTTAGACACAGCTGACTGGGAACAACCAACATCTTTTGACACACTCCATGTTGGATTTCCTTCTTGAAAGAGTTTTATAATAATTTCCGTTGTTTCAACTCCCTTGTTGGGACCAGGTTACCTTTCAAAAAGTCCTAGGTTAAGGTCCGTAAGCACACTCTTTTAACTGCAGACTAATTTGAATTTTTAAACTTGTGCTGGAATTTGCTTTTGAAATGCAAATTATAAGGTGATTCCATAATTTCTTCCTCTACTTGATCTGGAAAAAATATGCCATTAATTAAAAATAATTTCATTTAACATGTTTGAGGTATGTTTCACAAAGCCAAAATGTACAGCTATTAAACAAAAAATGTTTTGTCTCATATCTGTGATTTGTTTATTTGCTACGAAGTAAAAAATTCAGGTGAACATCTAAGTGTGGTGATTCCATATTATTTCCAGGGGTTGTATATACTGTAAGGGCATAAACTAGGTATGGCAAAGTACAGCACTTGTACAGGAAATCAGAAAAACAAAGTGTGATCAAATAAGATTGAAAAGATCTGCCTTCTGGCTTCACACAGCTCTGTATAACATTTAGGAAAAATAGTACTTGGGACACTTCTGTAATGTGAACATAGCCTTAGTGGAGAGTTACATGAAACTACAGCCTCTGTGTCTGGATTCTTAAAGAGCAACTCCAAGTATGAGCTTATTTGATTGCTGTCAAAACATATCCATTCATGGATCCATTTTCTGTACCGCTTATCCTATACAGGGTCATGGGGAGCTTAGCCTATCCCAGGGGACTTGGGACACAGGGTGGGGGACACCCTGGATGGGGTTCCAACCCATCACTCGGCACAACTGCATACACATTCACACACTACGGACAATTTGGAAATGAGAATCAATGTACAATGCGTGTCCTTGGACTGGGGGCGGTTGACACAAAGCACACTTGACTATTGTTTGCGCATTTAGTGGTGGGATGTTAACTGGTATAAAGAATCAGAATCTTGTTTCTGCACCAGTAACAAAAGCTTTCCACAGATTTAATTTGCCTTTCTGAATAAAAAGCTTCAGCATTTAGATAAGTCTTTCAGATTATTCATTTTGAAGTTGTAATCATGATATTGTGCAGTTTATGCTTTTCAAATCATGCTGTCTGCAACTTGTGAACAACATTCATTGCCATTGAGCATGCAGGTTAGATTTGGCATTTTCTTGTGATAAATGAGTAAATGTAAAGAGTAAATGTATGTACTGGACTATCTTATTAATATAAACATTTGTTACCAGTAGATATGGAGTTTATGATCCCAAATAAGCTTTTACATGCTTCCTTAGAATGACTCATTTAGTAAGGGACCAGAGCGTTGTACATGAATTAAGTTGTTTGTTGTCTGGAGCTGGTGAGGTCTCTTACTGGTAGTTGCTGAAGTAGCATTAGGCATTTAGCTTCGTTTGCCCATCAGAATCAGCTACAGGGGTACTTGAATTAAGAGGGCTGAGCTTCAGCATGTTGAAATAATTGACAACCTGACCAGGAACCTCTGCCAGCACACTCTGTGCCAATGCCTCTTTAGGAGCCTGCAAGCACACAGAGACAGAGAGAAAGGGAAGCTGGTGTTACAGTGGTGCTTGCAAGTTTGTGAATGTTCACCTAGAATGTTCACAAACTTGAAAAAGGGTTGCACCAGATACTAAATGCAAAGGTCCACATAGTTTTGCCACTCACAGATATGTAATATTGGATCCTTTTCCTCAAATAAATAAACCAAATATAATATTTTTGTCTCATTTGTTTAATCGGGTTCTCTTTGTATACTTTTGGAACTTGTGTGAAAATCTGATGATGTTTTAGGTCATATTTATGCAGAAATGTAGAAAATTCTACAGGGTTCACAAACTTTCAAGCACCACTTTAGTCACAGAGAGCACCAAGAGAGGTGAGGCACTAATTCATTATTCATGTTACATTTTGCATGTCCTTTATGATCCAATCCATGCAACCTTTAGTGCATAGAAAAGCAAGGTGAAGTCAGCAGAGAATAAGACTATAATGGCCCTACATGTCTACGAAGGGGTTGGATCATGGGGAGGATGCAGTTTTTTAAATGTGAAGTAGGACACAACTTGTTGAGGCAACTCTGCCAGTACACATTGGGCAAGTGCTTCCCTGGGTGCCTGAAATGAGATGGAAAAAGAGGGAAAGGCTGCCAGAGCTTCAACCAAAAAACACACACACTGAAGAGGACATGCACATAATCAAGATGTTTTACGTAAACATGTTTACATAATCACTAATATTCCTATGCAATAATCAACTTTACTCCCTATGTACTATACCTATTTGTATATATGTATATAAAATTAGAGGAAAAAAAAGACAGGCCTACAGCCAGAATACTACAGCCGTGCAGAGGCCAACTTACATTCTGGAACTTTCTGTAAGGCACAAACTGCACAATGTCCCGCACAGCTGGCTCTCCTGATGGAGCTTTCAGGCGCCCATCATCCCCATCCAGGATCTCCATGTCAGTGAAGTCAGCCCCGCCCACACCCACAATTATGATGGACATGGGTAAATGGGAAGCAGCTACAATGGCAGCTCGGGTCTGGTCCATGTCTGTGATCACGCCGTCCGTGATAATGAGCAGAACAAAGTATTGCTGTCTCACAGAGAAACACAGAGGGAAGAAATGAAGAACAGTGTAAAATACAAGCAGCTATAGTATATGAACTTCAGCACTGCAAATAAAAGTTTTTTTTTATATTAAAAACAAATTTAATAATACAAAATGTGCTTATTTCAGTTTAAAACAAACCTTAAGTATATTTTACTATAAAGTCCCCTCTAAAAGTACTGGAACGGCAAGGCCAATTCCATTGCTTTTGCTATACATTGAACACATTTGGTTTTCAGATCAAAACATGAATATGAGACAATAGGTCAGAATTTCAGCTTTCATTTCTTATATATATATTATTATATTCCCCAAAATTCTAGAAACAATACCCCATAATGACAATGTGAAAGAAGTTTGTTTGAAATCTTTGCAAATTTATTAAAAATAAAAAACAAAATAGCACATGTACATAAGTATTCACAGCCTTTGCTCAATACTTCGTTGAAGCACCTTTGGCACCAATTACAGCCTCAAGTCTTTTTGAGTATGATGCTACAAGCTTGGCACACCTATTTTTGGGCAGTTTGAACCCACCCATTTTTTTAAGTGATCAAAAATACTGGAACATGTGACTGATGTTTCTTGCTTGTTTAAACAATGAATAGCTCTAAATGTCTACTCTTGGATTGAGCCATAGGTTTCACCTGTGAAGACTGCATTTGTTGTTAAAAAAGGATAAACCAACATGAAGACCAGAGAGCTCTCTATGGGAGAAAAGCAAGCCATTTTGAGGCTGGCAAAAGAGGGAAAATCTATCAGAGCCATTGCACAAGCATTGGGCATAGCCAATATAACAATTTTGAATGCCCTGAAAAAGAAAGAAAGCACTGGTGTACTAACAACCAGACATGGAACAGGTCAGCCAAGGAAAACAACAGCAGTTGATAACACAAACTCTACAGCTCTAAAGAAAAACCCAAAAACTACTTTGGGAAAAAGTGGAAGGTTTAAGATGCAAAACACGCATCAGCAGTAAGAATCAGAAGGCCTGGATTGGAAATCACAAAGAAATACAGAGATGAGCCACAAAGGTTCTGGAACCGAGATTAACCTCAACGAAAGTGCTGGAAAGTCTAAAAAGTGTGAAGAAAGAAAGGATCTGCTCATGATCCAAAATACAGAAGCTCATCAGTAAAGCATGTGGAGGTAGTGTCATGGCTTGGGCTTGCATGGCCACTTTTGGAACATGCTCACTAATCTTTATTGATGATGTAACTCGTGATGGTAGCAGCAGAATGAATTCAGAAGTCTACAAAAACAAGCCGTCTTCCAATTTACAGAGAAATTCATCCACCCTAATAGGAAGGAACTTCATTATGCAGCAAGACAATGACCCAAAAAAGTATTGCAAACACAACAGAGCACTTCATCAGGGGGAAAAAGTCGAAGGTTTTAGACTGGCCAAGTCAATCACCAGACCTTAACCCAACTCAGCAGGCATTTCACCTCCTGAAGAGGAGGCTGCACTGTGCATCGTTCATTAATAAATTAAACATTCAAATCACAGGTTTATATTAATGTGCTTGTTCAAATACGTTATTATAAAAGCAAATGCACAGGGATTTGTAAGCCGTATACTCCACATAATCTAAGGCTATTAACAAATGGACTAAAAAATATGTTCTTATTTAACTAAGAAAAAACTTTCATTGTTGATATCGTGAAGCATTCTGTAAGGAGATTTTTAAGTTTTTAAATAAAAATAACTTCCCACTGTCAGTGCTTGTTGGCAGTCAGAGGTAAAGCTTTCCACCACAGAAAAAAAAATGGAGGATGTTATGTTTCAGTTTTTTTGCTGCATTTTTTTTCTAATTTCTTAAATATTTCTCTTTTTATTATTGTTATTATTGTTAAATTCAAGATAGGTCAGGGTGTTATTAGAAAATAGTCAACTCCGGGGTGGTAATGGCCTCTGTTTAAGGCTGGGACTCATCTCACCACTCCATCATTGATTTTTTTTTTTTTATGTAACAGCATGCCCTGTTATGTTTTATTCCTTAAATAATAAATACAGACTGGTGAAAGATCTGAAATGTAATGAAGTTGCTATGTTAAGTTTGATAGTTGAGTTTGTATAACTGATCCTGGGCCTGAATTTGATACCTATTGTGATATCACGACACGTACTGGACTCTTTCACTCACTCTATACTTTTATCTGTTGCTGTTATAAACGCAAGGTGATTTTGTTAAAATATACAATATATTTACATAATAAAGATATATACAGATATACAATCATGTGAAAAAATAAGTACACCACATGGAAATTGTTGCCTTTTTTGACATATCTGGACAAGCAAACATTTGATCCTCTTTGAGACAGTGCCTATTAATAAAGTTGATATACTTGAACAAAACCACAAGGAAAAATGGCTTTTTCAATCATTTATTCAACAGAAATATCAGTAGATGTGATATTCTCAAATGGAAAAAGTAAGTACACGCCTCGGAAGTTAGTATTGCCCCCTTTAGCAGAAATAACTTCTTGTAGGCGTTTTGCATAATTGTCCACCAGTCTCTGACATCGGATTGCTGGAATTTCTGACCACTCTCCCATGTAATATTCTTTTAGTTGCAAGATGTTTGAGGGTTTTCTTGCATGTACTGCCTGTTTCAAATCCCCCCACGAGATTTCAATGGGATCCAAACACAGGCTTTTACTAGGCCATTCCATAACCCTCCATTTCTTCTTTTTAAGCCATTCCTTGGTGGATATGCTATTGTACTTAGGATCATTATCCTGTTGAAAAGGTCCACTTTCATAGATGAATCAACAAATGCAAGCTATCCAGTCCCTGAGGCGACGAAGCAACCCCAAACCATAACATTTCCACCACCGTGCTTCACAACTGGTATAAGGTGCTTCTTGTGAAAAGCTGTCTGCTGATACTGTGGCCAAACAACTCTATCTTTGATTCGTCTGTCCAGAGCGCGTTATTCCAAAAGGCCTGGTCTTTACTTATATGCTCATTGGCAAACTGTAATCTGTAGTTGGTAAATACACTGTGAAAAAATATGGTGGTAGACTTCATGAAGAACTCAATCCCACCTGCTCCAATCGGCAGCTGAAGAAGTTCAACCTACCAAAGACAATGATGGTGCACTTCTACACCTCAGTCATTGAGCCCATACTCACCTCCTCAATCACCATCTGGTACTCTGCTGCCACTGCCAAGGACAAGGGCAGACTGCAGCATGTCATTCGCTCTGCTGAGAAGGTGATTGGCTGCAATCTGCCACCCCTTCATGACTACACTTCCAGGACCTTGAAGCGGGCAGTTAAAATTGTGGCTGACCCCTCATCCTGGACACAAACTTTTCAAGGCACTCCCCTCCAGTGGTAGGCTGCGGTCCATCAAGACCAAAATGTCACGCCACAAAAACAGTTTCTTTCCATCCGTAACTGGCCTCATCAACAATACTCAGAACTGGCCATGGTCTCTTATCCGCCACTTATCTTTATATTTTTATATTTATGCTGATGGTTTTCATAGCTTTATAGTTTTGTCATGCTTCTGATTTTCGTAACTTTCTATCTGGCTTACCTTAATACCGTATATTATTTATTTATTACCATATATTATTTTAGTTCTTCTATTTTACTGTTATTTTTAAGCACCAGTAAACCAAGACAAATTCCTTGTACATGTAAACCCACAGTACTTGGCAATAAAGGTGATTCTGATTCCTGTCTAAAAAGAACATTAGAGCAAGACTAGAAAGGCTTTTTCCTGGCACACCTCCCATGCAGGTCAAATCTGTGCAATCTCTTTCTGATTGTAGAAGCATGCACTGTAACACCAACAGTTGCAAGACTTACTGTTGCAAGCAGATCATGTGATGAAATTTTGGGGTTTTTGGAGACTTATTTTTGTATCAGACGGTCTGCTCTTGGGCTGAATTTGCTGGGACAGCCAATTCTGGACAAATTGGCAGTCGTTTGAAATCTGCGTCACTTGTAGCTTATTTTCCTTACAGTGGAATGTATTTCAAATCATCTTTTTAAATCCTTTGCCAGACTCACAGGCATCAACAACCTTTTTTCTGAAGGCCTTATAGAAGAACTCTTTAGATCTTGGCATGATGACACGACACACCTCAATAACAAAGGGAACACCATGCACTAGATATGAGAGGGGTATAAATAAGACAGGTTCCACCTGCACTCCCTAAGCAGCTTCTAATCACTGGCACCCAATCTTGAACACCTGATTCTAATTTTATGGATTTGAAGGTGTGATAAATGTAGGGGGTGTACTTCCTTTTCCCATGTGACTGATCATCTTTTTTTGTTCAACTTTATTAACAGGCATGGTTTCGAAGAGGATCAAATGTTTGCTTGTCCAAATGTGTTTAAAAAATTAATTAATTAATTTCAATGGGGTGTACTTATTTTTTCACATGACTGTACAAAAGGTCTTGTATGTGCAAGATTTTCAATGAAAGGGGATCAATTGCTTTTAAAATCAAATGGTTTTAACTGAGATAGTGGTAGTGGTTGTGTTCGGTGTTGATACTCACACTGGCTGATTTCTGTTGTTGCGCCTGCTTGGCAAATTTGCTCACATGTCTGATGATGGGAGCAAAATTAGTTGGCCCATAAAGTTTGACCTGGGGCAGGCACATCCTGTAAGCTTCCACCATACCCTCTACTCCTACAGAAGCAACATCAGACACACACCAAACATCATCTACCATTCCCCCTCTGACCAATTATTCCATAACAAAAGGAGCTTATTGTCCTGCAACTTGATATTACTTCTATTACATACCAGCACAGAATGGATTAGATGGATTGAAGTTAAGTGGAAACTCATGAGACACCTGTAAAACAAATGTACTCATAACATGTTCATATTCCAATACCTTCATTACCAGAACTAAAGTTAGAATATGTTCATATTTACCTGCCAGTTTGGAGGAATCTGTGCCCCAAACCCAAAGGCTGGGAACAATTTGTCACTGCAAAAGACAATTAATTTTTTTACCAGAGGCAAAAAAATTGAATTTATCCCTGTTTTGGGGTGCCCGTGTTCAGCACTGAATTTATCTGTGATGTTACAGTTACATTTACATATCACTTTTCTAGACACTCAAAGTGATTTACATAGTATTTTTTTTTTGGGGGGGGGGGGGGGTCTCCTCAACCACCACTAGTGTGTAGCATCCACCTGGATGATGCGACGGCAACCATAATGCACCAGAACACCCACCACACACCAGATATTAGTGACACTTTACAGCACACTTTACAGCAGTGGTTAATGACTCCCATGAAAGTAGAAACACAGGGCTTTAAGAATATGTTTAAGAATTAATTTTTCATAAGTATTCCTTTTTTACCTAGCCTACTAGGTTGAAACATTATATTTTTATTGTGGCGGTTGTGTACAGTGTTTTACTATTGAAAAAGCTTTAGTTCTGCTGTCTGTTTTATCTCTGTACCTGTTATTGTAGAGCGGTATGAATTGTTTGCCCAGCAGGGAGGTCACACCCACCCTTTCCCATCAGCCTGCTCACCAGTAGCTAAACACAGACTCAAGATACTCTACACACAGAAACCCAACAGTGTCCTGACTAATCTTATAACAGACTTGCAGTGATAAAATAATTCATTTGAGCATACTGATTGAAAATGTCCAATAAGTCGGAATTGAACACCAGTGTAACAAGTGAATTTCCCCAGTGTGGGATCAATAAAGTTATTCTTATCTTCTTATCTTATTTTAATGAGTGCATGAAAGTGCAAACCGTTTACTCTTCATGAGTAATGGCAAACCAACACATTTTTCCTTTTGTGTAGTAGTGAAGTGAGACAAATAAATTCTCAATTTCATGTCTAAGAAAAAATCCAGATCCTTTTCTATGCAATGGTGATAAATGAGACCAGATTTGTATCTGCCCTGTTTTAAGCACTAAAATTATTTGCATGGTTTAGATTCCATTCTTGCAACTTCACCTGTCATAATCCTGAATCACCAGGCCAACAGACCAGATGGCGGAAAGGTACTCATTGACCCCATTAGGACTGATGTAGTGCAAAGATTCAGGAGACTTTGGGTCACCGTTTGACCCTGTGAAGTCCACTCCAACCTGCAGCAGAGGAAGCATGACAGATGGTAGCCTTATGCTGAGGACCATACTTGACACACTTCAATAAAAGTCTATATTCATGATTGAAACAATCTTACAGTGAAATTCAACTGGCAGCCACCCATGATGTAATCCAAAAATGTGTACTCCTTCACAACCTAAGCAAGAAAAAATAAATAAACAAACAATTTTACATGACAAAAACTAATTCAAAACACAGGAACAGCATCTTTTACAATGGTGTAAAGCAGCAGAAGAGGGCGTGAGACCCGGTACCATACCTGGCAAATTTTCACACTCACAACACCAGAGTTCTTATAGCTCTTCTTCTTCAGCTTTTTCTTCATGTTTATACAATCAAACTCTGCCTGTAGCACATAACACAACTGTTGTGACAAACAGAAATAGAATATAATGACATTTAACAGTTCTGAAAGTAAAAATTAAAGTATTTTAAAAGGTGTTCTCACTGGTGAAGTGCATGTAGCCTCCTGCAGGCGTTTCATATTCGTCTCAAAAATGCCAATAAGGTCATGTGACCCGTCATTGTCATAGTCGTAACATTCCACCTTCGGAGGTATCAAAGTAACAATGTGACCATCTATATCTCATTCTCTAATGTCACACTGACACAGCAAGGCAGACAGTAATAGATGGCATGCATCGACACCAAACCAAGAACCATAGATAGGCAAATATCTATGATTCTCTCTATGATGTACATTTGTACAAGTGATTATGATTTGAAAATTGAGTATGATGCTGCTTAAAAAGGAACAGCAGGACAATGCTTTACAAAAGCATAAAAATTAGCACCAGCCACGGTAAAATTAGTTATGAAATCAGTAATGTAATGTAAATATTAAATGATAACATATGGTATGTGATATGATTTTAAAAACACACCATACTAAACCAGATATCTAATATTAATACCAAATAAAAGCTGGAATAGGGTTGGGTTTCTAAACCAACACCAATCCAGGACCATGCAACACATCACTCTGGAAGGAAAACGACATAACTGCACTACTCTATTGGGAACACATTTAAGAACATTGGCATTAATCCAAACCATGTGATATAATTAAACTCAACTGAACCACTTTATGACAGTCGTCTTTCCTTTTTGAAACTTTTGGAAGTAAAACAAAAAAACATCAAAGTATTATTAGACAAATAATAGACAGCTATCAAACAACTCTGCATGCATTCATTCATTAAAAAGGATTTCAAGATTTAATACACTCTCAAATGAGCCAAAGAAACCATTATATTAGCAACAAGTCCATGAACATGTCCGATAAGGCGCATTAAATGCAATTAAAATGCTTGATGCCAAATCATGATTTGCTAGTGTAAGGATACACATTACCTTGATGGGTTTCTCCAGGTCTGCTCCACAGAGAGATTGCAGAGGGATTTTAAAAGGTCTCCAACAGGGGTTAAGGTTGTTCTTCACCACCTATGATAACAAAATGAAGGAAAGATGCATCTTCTTAAGTCAGCAGAATGTTTAAATAGTAAGTATGCAGATTATGTCATCTGACTGTACAGCAATTTAGCAAAACAGGCACCTTATTTATTTGATTCTTACAATAAAGGGGTCAAGTAATGCAAGAATTAGCACAGGATTAAAAATAATAAAACACTATATGTGACTATCTCCAAAACGATAAAACCCATTAGTAGAATTTTAACTAAATACACAACAGCACTCATTGAAATAAATTAAAAATAACGTTATATTGCTTTTTCATTCTTACTTGACTAATAGGCTTTATATTTTGAAAGTGGCTATTACATCTTCAAAATAGGCAATTCATCTATTTGTTTAAATAAAATACACTGCCTGAGCACTTTATTAGAAACACCTGTACACCTACTCATTCATGCAATTATCTAATCACCCAATCACGTGCCAGCAGTGCAATTTATAAATGCTTGCAGACATGGGCCAGCAGCTTCAGGTAATGGAACAAATGTGATTATCTAGGTATTTCTATGACTGCTGATCTCCTTGGATTTTCACGCACAACAGCCTATAGAGTTTACTCAAAATGGTGCATGTGATGAGGAGGAGCTAGGAGCCAGACTGGCCTGGCACTGAGTTGTCTAATCAGAGGGAGAGAGCAATAAAAGAGCGGCTGGAAACAGCAGAGGGGGAGGGAGGGAGAGACACGCGCGTGGTTTACATTTGACCCACATTTGTGTGTTTCTGTTACATTGCAATGAAGAAAAAACATCCAGTGAGCGGAGGGTCTGCATGCTGAAACACCTTGTTGATGAGAGAGATCAGAGGAGAATGCCCAGACTGGTCTGAGGTGACAAAAAGTCTATAGTAACTCAAATAAACACACTTAACAGCCGTAGTGATCAGAAAAGCATCTCAGAATGCATAACTCATCGAGCTTTGAGGTGGATGGGCTACAAGAGCAGAGGAACATGTTGAGTTCCACTTCTGTCAGCAAAGCACAGAAAGCTGAGGTTGCAGTGGGCACAGACTTGCCAAAACTGGACAAATTAAGAGTGGAAAAACATAGCCTGGTTGATGAATTTTGATTTCTGCTGAGGCACACAGATGGCTAGGGTCAGAATTTGGCACATGGACCCAACCTGCCTTGTGTTAACAGTCCAGGCTGGTGAAGGTGGTGTAATGGTGTGGGGAATGTTTTCTTGTCACACTTTGGGCCTGTTAATACCAATTAATCATTGCTTGAATGCCACAGTCTATTAGGAGTATTGTTGCTGAGCATGTGCATCCCTTAATGGCCACAATTTACCCATCTTCTAATGGGTACTTCCAGCATGATAATGCACCATGTCACAAAGCAAAAGTCATCTCAAACTGGTTTCATGAACATGACAATGAGTTCAGTGTTCATCAGTGGTCTTCCCAGTCACCGGATCTGAATCCAGTAGAACACATTTGGGATGTGATAGAATGGGAGATTCACAGCATGAAAGTGTACCTGAAAAATCTGCAGGAATTGTGCGATGTCAACATGGACCAGAATCTCAAAGGAATGTTTCCAACATCTTGTGGAACCTATGCTACAAAGATTGAGGCTGTTTTGAGAGCAAAGGGTTGCCCTACTCAGTATTAGTTCCACCCCCCCCCCCTCCTCCTCCACGCAGAGAATTATACCTCTGTTCTGTATCTGTATTATACCAATTTTCTGCAGAGAATTATACCTCTGTTCTGTGGGCAAGCTGCCACCCTGAGTCGATTTGCCTGTAGAATTCCAGGTAGGGGTCTGATTTTCCAAAGAAATCCTGCAATCAAGACATTTTGCATAAATTATTTAGCTTTGTTGATTAACATTATTTTTTTTAAAGAATTTAAAATACTCAATGTGCAGTACTCAATTACTCAATCAATACTCAATTAAACAGTTTATACGACAAGAAAACATATTTGGTTCAGTTAGGAAAGATGTCCTAGAGCGAGTCTAACAAAAACAATGTACATTAGACATGCTTGCTGGAAAATGGATTCATAAGAGCATTAATTAAATCTGTAATTTTATAACAATTTAAATAATGACAGACATTTTAATATTATGCCTTCACGCTAATGCAAAAAAAGTGTTACTTTAATTTTTTAAAGTTCTTTTTCCATAAAAAAACACTAGGTTTTATCTTACCTTGTTATCCAGCTTCCTGGCCTCGACTTCAAAATTTACCACCCTATTATCCTTAATTTCCTCTGCAATAATCTAGAACAAAAACAAGCATTTTCAACAGAAGGAAAAAAAATTGCTCAAACCTGAAAAAATTAAACTGTCTGGTCTCTTTTCTGCAATTTCTGCAACTTAAACTAGTATTCTGTTCTCCTCCACGTTCTTCCCAATTTGGTCCTCTGCCATTTCCCACTCACTAGTCAGCTCTACCTGGGAAGGGTAAACGTTATCACATGCTTGCTCTAAAACATGTGAAGCCAGTTCTCACATATTTTAAACTCTGATTGAAAGGAGAGAAAGAGAATGACATCCCTCCCACGTAGAAAGCACAGCCAATGATGCTCCCTAGACTACTGTTATGGATGGCTGTGGTATTGGTGGGATCTGAACTTGTGAACAATGTGAGAAAGAGCAACACAATTAATCAGATGGGACAAATAAATGTTTTTGTCCCTCAAATTAAAATGAATCAGACTGTACTGTTCAGCCAAGTATGCAAACATATCAAAACAACCTGCACTGTAAACACTCCTCCATAATTAACTACACTGAAGGTTCCATGAGCAGTCTAACAAATCTAGCAATGGCACGTAACTGCAGCCAATTATAAATACAAAAGCTAAGCAACATATCTCAAATTTCTTTCTGTCATATTAATGCAATATCATGGACGAATATTTACAGTAATGGTTCCTTTTCCTGCTGGTCTTTTGTTCTTCAAGATCAGTGGTCTGGTCAGCTTCCCACTGGACACAATCTGTGTTTCCAAAGGACATAAACAACAAAAACAAAGAAAAAAATGACTAAAAAGTCCTTAAATGTGCCTCAGACACATGCAAACATGAAGAACCCAATTTTTGCGATTGTGAAATCCTGGAGGGAATGAATTATATCCTTCTCTCAACAAATGTCATGACTGGTCTGTGACACGCCTAGGTTTTCTTCCTGGACACTTTTCCCTTCATTTCCAAAGAGAACAGAGTCTCATGGCTAAGCAACAGATATCCTTTAGAGGTGCAGGCCCTAGCTAGCAAGGTGTTTGTTAATGAGGTACTAGTTGTTGAGGGGTTTGTTGCGCTCGGGCTTGGCAGCCACAAGACATCAAACACTACTACATTATGTCGTGCTGATGTAAAAGTTTTGACATATTTAAAGTGCAACCTCTTTTACAGCAAATAATTATTTCTGCATTTACTGCACTAGGCAGTGTCCTCAATTTGCTTCAAAAAGCCAAGCCACACTTTTAACAGTTTCAGCCTTTCCATAGACCACTGTCTGACAAATAGCCCAACAATCAAAACCAACCTAAATGCTGATGTATTGACATGTGACATTGGCAACTCCTGAAAGACAGTCACGTCCTTACAGATGTAGGCGCATTAATCAAGGACGTTTATTCAAAACATGTGAGTAAATTGCACTTTTAGGAACCGATAAGCAGAACTGAAATGTTTTGGGTTTTTTATTTTATCAGTTACCACATTCTTGGAATTTTGTTACCAATTTCTACTTTAGAACCGGGTTTCGATTCCCCAGCCCTGCTGTAGACACATAACAGTGTATTCAGCTAGAGAATGCATGTTACCGTAGTGCATGTATTCTTCTATTAGTGCTTCTCCTATTTCAAGGTGAAAGTACCTTTACATAACTACACATACATGAGTGGAAATATGATGAACTGATATAATAGGACCGTGTAAGAACAACTCAAACAGCATTGCACCAGAAGTTGATAAAGAGAGGGCAGTGTAATTATGATTTTTGTTGATCAACAGTAAACAGCACACTTTCTTACCTGACCCAAGGTACACTCCAACTCTCCAAGAAAGTCATCGTCACTCAGATCAACGGTTTTGTTGTCTATATCGTAAATGCCAAATTTAAGCTTCTGTACGATTTCGAAGTGATAATCTATGAGAAACTTCTTGGCAAATTTGGGATTCAGGCAATTTTGAACTTTTTCTGTGCGGCCCACCTGAGAAGCCAAAAAAATTCCCTTTGTTAAAAATTGGTTATAAACAATGCCATTTTCTTGAGGTCTGGCCTTTACCCACCTTTATTTAGTATGCCAGGTCTTAAATACTCACTTCAAACCACTGATTTCCAGATGCATTCATATGCAAGACACACAGGGGGTCAGACTTGGAGCCCACATCCATGTCCAAAAGATTTTCACAGGAGACTGTGAGCTCCACTTTGGTCACACACTGCATCGCCATTGAAGGAAACTTTAAAACATCATACAGAAAATAATGGTTTTATGGAAAATGTTTGCTTTCAATGTTTTATCTGTCCATGTTTTGTCCACAGTGTTTTAATTTGAAATATGGTGTACTATTATAATAAATAACATACTGTACAGCACCTTGCATACTTATTTACAGCACAGAAGAAAACTTTACCACATCACTTCCGTTATTGCATCACTTCACGTTTTCAAGCACCAAAGTCTAACTCCACCTCTAGGAGTTATATCTGTGTAGTAACTGTGTAACTTTGGAACACAAAGGTTACAAAACACTGAAACAGTTCATCCTCATCCCTTACCACAGCACTTCGGTTTACACGTCTGTAACTTATGCTTACGCGGTGGTCCTCTCCCTAACAATCCTCAGTTTTCAGTTATGTTCCAATAACTATGAATGCAGATCATTCAAAGTTAGGATCCACTTTTTGTTAATACACATAGACAGGCTGTCAGGAAGCTGTGTTATCATCTATGGGAGATGAATTAAAGCTGAATGTAACACTGACTAGGTTTACATGGACACCAATAATCTAATTATTGACCTTATTCTGAATAAGACAATATTTTGATTAAGGTGTTTACATGAGTCACTTTTAGAATATTCCTTTCATGTTCAGGTTTTACATGTTATAGAACGTAGATAGATTAACGGCATGCATCATTACGTTCCCACGCCACGCCATCCGACGTTCCCTGCAGAATTTCCCGTATTAACATACAGTTCATCTTCGTTATGGTACCGTATACAGTTTTAATTTTCAATTTCACGAAATCTTCAAGTGCAGTTCATTATTTGTCATGCTGTACGTGCAAATAGACAACTGCTTGAAGCCAGGGGCTGCGTCCCAAACCACGTACTTACCTACTATATAGTAGCTGAAATAAAGGTATCTCGCCTACTATATAGCAGGTAAATACGCGGTTTCGGACGCAGCTCTGCCGTGTGTGTACGTGTCCTGTTGCAAAATGCAGGGAAAACTCCCACACGACGTTAATAGTGTGATTAAGGTGTTTACATGTCTGTAATGCACATCGATAATGCAACTAAAACAGGAATACTCCACATGTCTTAATTCAATGTGTATACTTCATACACTTACATACTTCGAGTATGACTTTAGTCGGATTAAGGTAATAAAAAATTGCTGTTTACATGGTAGTTTCTTAATCTGAGTATTGTGCTAATCGGGTTAATATTGGATTATTGTTGTCCATGTAAACATACTGACTGACACACCCATGCAGGGCCATAACCACCACAGACATTGAGGGGGACATGTCCTCCACAATAAACAGATATAATTTCATAACATAAAAGAAGACCCCCCCCCCCCCCCCGCAATCTTTTCCACTCTATTAGAGCTTTATTCCATAAAATGGCAGAACATCGTGATCATGAGCTTTTAGGTGCATTATAAAGGCGCCATAAAAACTATACTCCAAGAGGCCATATGAGAGCTTTGTGTCATATAGACTGCTTTTCTGTATAGCTGTGTAACCATTCTTCGAAGGTCTGGAACATCTTGAGGGTGAGTAAATAATTTTGTGCAAGTAATTTTGTCTGGCTAGTTGACACAGTCATGTTGTTTTACTGACACATTATGACAATAATGAAAAGACAATCAAATTATATTAATTTTTTCTTTGGGGAAAAAAGGGTAAGCTGACAGGAACAGGAGAAAAGTTAGCAGTATATACACAGTGGACGTTTTGTAATTCCTATTTGGTCTGCTCTACTGTTTGGAACATATTATTCACTATATCTGTGCATAATAAGATAAAAGCCTGCCTGGGGGTAGAGAGTGAATACATCTGAAATATAATAAACCACTATCTATCTAATCTAACTTGATTTTGTACTGTAATACTCACTGACCTTAATGCAATTATTTTGGTCCTAAATATAAAGGTCTTGCACTATGTATATAAATCATGTGTATATATAAATATTTGGGCCTTTATTACATAGAGAACTAAAAAGGACCATTACATTTGTGACTGCACCCGCACCAAATGGTTTGGTCCCCCAATCTTCGGGATGTGGTTACGGTCTTGCGTGCATGAGTAAAATGCTGTCTGCAAGTTTATCCCCAAAAAAAATTATATATATATATATATATATATATATATATAACTTTTTGTGAAAGTAACATTATAATGACGACTACTTTATTACTTTTTTTTTAAATCATGTTTATGTTCATATTTACTCCTAACTAACCTAGTTCATATTCAAACGATTGTTTGTTTATCTTTCTGCCTACAGTAGATAGTTGGAGCAGCTAAAACAGGTTTTTTTTCTTTAACACAGCTTGGTGATTTGCATTTAACCCAGTGTACTGACATTAGCGACTACTGCGAAGCTACTGGTATTAAATATGATGACTATTCGAGCCATTTTGTCAGCCTCGGAGATCTCATACCAATCTAGCTAACTTAATAATTCACCTCAAAATATTGCGGAATCGTTCATTAACAGCTTGCTAGCAAAGTAAACTGGTTTCGCTGGTTACGTTACCAGGCTAACCTCACATTTGTGTTTAGACACTTACTCTTCAGCTTCAGAGTCTCAGTAAAACGACTACATGACTACTGGACAAATAGACTATAACAGCAGCTAGATGGCAAATTTACCAGTGTAATGTAATTTTTTTCCCGAAGAGAAGATTTCTGGCAGCGACTTCAACTCCACTCCCTTCCGACAGAACACTCTCTTATTGACAACCGTGCGCATGCGCAGAACGCTTGCTTTCGGTTACATTTTGCAGTTTGTCTAAATGCGCGAAGGTGTAGTCACGTTGTGCCTCGCTCGGAGACTTTTTCCGCGTTAAGTAAAGGAAAATAGTCCGTGATTTAATCATTTTCTTGTAACAGGACGTCCCGAAGTTTTTGCCCCACTTATACCAGAGCAGTTTTCCAAGGATTAAATATATATTTTTTTAATGTATTAATGAATTTGAATGGGGCTGCATAGCCCATGCTGACCCATGTCCACTGCCTACAATGGACATGTGAGCATCAGAACCGGACCATAGTGCAGTGGAAGAAGGTGGCCTGGTCTGACGGCGGGTGTATGCGCGTCACTTACCTGGGGAAGAGATGGCTAGAGTTGGGGTACTCGACCCAGGACTCGAACTCGAGTCCAATTATGAAAGAACTTTTGTCACGCAACCGGGTAAATTTATACTCGAACTTGACAAGGACAGTCAAGTCCACATCACGTGTAACATGAAAAGAAAGCTAAAAAATAAATATCAAGATAAAATTGAGATAACAGGAAATGATTGAATGTCTCCCTGCCTGATCACGGGCTTTCTGTGCACATACACTTGAAGCCGCCTCATCATGCGAGTACTGAATTGAGTTCTCTTTTGTGGCTGATTACACTTGGACTGTCAAATAAATACACACACATCATCCAAAATGCAGGTCTAGTCGAGTATTCATGCCTTTTCTTTAGTAATGGAGTCCTGCGGGGTGAGCAGTGGCGTGCATTGCCTATTGTTTTCTCTGTGATGATGACATCTGCTGCCTCCAAGTGTTTCTGGAGCTCTTTCTGAGTGGTCCTTTGCTTTTGGGCTACTCTTCTGACTCTCTGGTCAGAAATCTTACAAAGAGCTCCTGTGCGTGGCCGGTTGATGACAGAGTGATGTTGCTTCCACTTGTGAATAATGACCCCAGTATTGCTTACTGGAGGATTCAGAAGTTTTGAAATATGTCTGTATCCGATTCCATCAATATGTTTTGCAACAATAAGGTTGTGAAGGTCTTGGGAGAGCTCTTTGCTTTTACCCATCATGAGATGTTTCTCGTGTAATACCATGGTAATGAAAAGCCTTTCTATAGACCATCAATTTACTAACCCAGCTGATATTAGTTTGCACAGATAAGGGGTATAATTACTTTCTAACTATTTATGGATTTCAGCTGTCATTTTTAAATATGATTACACAAAAAACTATTATTATTATTATTATTATTATTATTATTATTATTATTATTATATAAACATTATTGTGCCACATAAAACCCAGGGTTAGTCTTAGAAATTACAGCAAAATGCTGTAAAAAAAAAAATGTTTTTTTATATAAAAAGTAAGTAGTTTTTATTGCTAAAAAAATTTCTGCAAACAATTAGAAATAACAAATGTTATGATTCACACTATATTATATTCAGAGACAACTTGATTTTGAAAATAATGTTTTTTTGTTAAAAAAATCAATAACTTTATATAATAATAATTGTTGGCTATATATGTAATCACATTTAAAATGTGCATCATTAAGAATTATTAATAAAATATATGCTATAAAAATAAATAAATGTTATCCACATCATAATACTGCAATACCTTAGATATCCAGTGAAGTAGAGGAGTATAATCTTGGTAGAATGTACACAGTTGCCAGGTCATGCAATTTTTAGATGTTCCCTTACTGACTTCTGAGATTCTAACATGTGGTTGACTGTAAGTGACATAGTATACTCCCACCCCAACACTAATTGACAGGTTTCTGTGCAATGATTATCTATTCTATATAAAATCTATCTATATGTAACCTAATCTATAATCTGTTTTATTAGATAGATAGATAGATAGATAGATAGATAGATAGATAGATAGATAGATTTTATTTGCTTTTGTGTTTTTGTACTTTTTTAATTACTTTTCATAACTTTTTTTATTATTTTTTAAAATAACTTTTTTTGACTTTTATAAAAAACTATATAACATATAGGTATGGAACATGAATGATCAAAAATGTTTCTGAACACTATAACTACTGTGAACAAGAGAATTAGGCCGTAATAACGTGTACTATTTTATATGTAAAACATGTTGCACTACATTCATCTTGTATTCTAAAAACATTCACATATGAATGATGTAAATGTGGACGAAGGGCGTGTCTCGTTATCCATGACATTGTTAAATCTCCGGTTCTCAGACCCTCACTGAACAGAGCAGACGAAGAGAGAGGTGAGAGTGCAGCAGGAAAGCAAGACTTTGTGCTTGCAGGAAAGTACTGGCCACATTTGGAAAGTCGCTAAGGTTTGTCCAAAATGTCGCTAGATTTGCCATTAGGTGCTTTTTTTTGCACACAAAAAAAGTCGCTAAAGGGGTCTGAAAAGTCGCTAAGTTGGCAACACTGGTCTACACTGACAGCTAGATAAAAGGCAGGCTAAGCTCCACCTCTCCCCAGCAAAAAGATAATACAGAGGGAGAGGGAACGCAGGGTTTTTAATTTATGCACATTCTATTTGAAAAGCAATAAAATACACCAAGTACCCAAATGATGCCCTGTCTGTTTTTTTTCTTGAAAACAATTTGCGCCCCCTTCCCATCTCTCAGCGCATCTCTCCCCCATGTTGAGAACCACTGCGTTTGAATATTGGCAGGCTCCATACACCACACTGAGGATGTGAACATGCAAATGGTGTAATTGCTATTACCATCTCAATATGACATGGTCATAACGCGTAAG
This sequence comes from Ictalurus furcatus, assembly GCF_023375685.1. Classification (NCBI taxonomy): domain Eukaryota; kingdom Metazoa; phylum Chordata; class Actinopteri; order Siluriformes; family Ictaluridae; genus Ictalurus; species Ictalurus furcatus. Next base: position 19,182,124 of record NC_071255.1, on the reverse strand, counting down.
ACACTGGAAATGCAATAGCAAAGGAATTTTGCGTTTCCATTTGAAATTTGCCAGACACTGTACATTCGTGTAAATGAAAATGCAAACAGTAATACACAATTTGATTTTCATTTGAATTATGTCACAATTTATGCGTCCACATATAGGAAATGCAAATGCAAATACAGTTTGCAATTGCTTTTGAATATTGTCCGCAAAATACTTCCATAGAACAGAGCATAAGGACAGTTAATGTACTTTGCATGGCACTGTAGCAGCTAAACCCATACACTGATAGCTTAGTTGTGGCTAATGACAATAAACTAGCTTAGTTTCATGTTTATCTTGGTCTCATCAGACCACAGGACATGATTCCAGTAATCCATGTCCTTAGTCTGCTTGTCTTCAGCAAACTGTTTGCGGGCTTTCTTGTGCATCATCTTTAGAAGAGGCTTCCTTCTGGGATGACAGCCATGCAGACCAATTTGATGCAGTGTGCGGCATATGGTCTGAGCACTGACAGGCTGACCCCCCACCCCTTCAACCTCTGCAGTAATGCTGGCAGCACTCATACGTCTATTTCCCAAAGACAACCTCTGGATATGACGCTGAGCACGTGCACTCAACTTCTTTGGTCAACCATGGTGAGGCCTCTTCTGAGTGGAACCTGTCCTGTTAAACCGCTGCATGGTCTTGGCCACTGTGCTGCAGCTCAGTGTCAGGGTCTTGGCAATCTTCTTATAGCCTAGGCCATCTTTATGTAGAGCAACAATTCTTTTTTTCAGATCCTCAGAGAGTTCTTTGCCATGAGGTGCCATGTTGAACTTCCAGTGACCAGTATGAGGGAGTGTGAGAGCGATGACACCAAATTTAACACACCTGAGACCTTCTAACACTAACAAGTCACATGACACCGGGGAGGGAAAATGGCTAATTGGGCCCAATTTGGACATTTTCACTTAGGGGTGTACTCACTTTTGTTGCCAGCGGTTTAGACATTAATGGCTGTGTGTTGAGTTATTTTGAGGGGACAGCAAATTTACACTGTTACACAAGCTGTACACTCACTACTTTACATTGTAGCAAAGTGTCATTTCTTCAGTGTTGTCACATGAAAATATATAATCAAATATTTACAAAAATGTGAGGGGTGTACTCACTTTTGTGAGATACGTAGCTAACGCCCCTGATCTGTGAATTAGCTCTTAAAGTGTCATGAAACACTAAACTACATTTTCTGAGATTTTAACAGAGGTGTTCTTATGACACATCATAAAAGACAATCTTAGCATCCAATAATTGTAACTGTCACTTTTTTTCACTATTTTCATCTTCCTAGATTAAAATCTGGGTCACAGGCAGTGATGTGGCAATGTGCTATAGTACTTTGATGACGTGTCGGTGTCTCATAATTATTCATGAGCCTGCGTGTTCTTATCCTATAAGATGCTGTCTCTTAATTATTCATGACAGCACCTGATGCTTTCCTACAGATGTAGTAGATGAGAGAGGTGTTCAAATGGGTCGCAGGTGTTTGTTTCAGTGGTGTAAGAGCTCGAGTGTGTTTATTTGGGAGCGCTATGAGAACTGGAGAAAGGTGGACTTCGGACTTGGTCATGAAAGCGGTTTGCTTCTACACAATGATGTGGTACTCAGTCCCGAGGACTTTTCTATCCCTTCAAATGAGGTATGTGTCTAATTTTTAACCATGACAGTTTTACTTGCCTTTTGAGCTAATTAAACTGCTTAAAGCTCTGCAGGCCATCGTGTGTAAAATTATGCAACGAGAGTCCGCGTTGAAGGGAAGAGCCTTCGCCTTTTATTCGCGAAAAGCTCAGGCCTATTAGCTAACTACCATTCCAACACTCCTCCTATCCTCCAGTTTTATTTTATGTTTTCCTCCATAGTCACACAAAGGGCTAATAGTTTAAATAGATAGGACAGAGGAGCTGCACCGCTATATATTGTGTCTCTATTTAGTCCTGGGGATTCAGGAGGAGAGAAGTCCGCTGTCTCATCTGCAAACTTTGTCACTATTAATCTTTTTTTTTTTGAGTGTTTTGAAGGCTCGCCCCCCCCCCCTTCCTCTCCTGCCTTTCCCTGCCACGCCCACTCCCCCTCCCTTTTTTGTACAGCCATCCATGCCCATTTAAGCTGCATTTTTCAAAAACATTGTGAGGTAGACTTGAGCTGAAGAGGGAGGTTTCATGACCCTTTAAAGTAACAGCAGTCTAATAAACCTGCTGCTGTCTGTGTCATTAATGTTAATCAAACAACAAAAGACAAAGAGAAAATTACTCACTGTCTCATTTGACTGAATAACTTCAGTAAATTTAATAAGAATCACTGTACATGTCATACAGTGAAGTCTATTTTATTTTACATTTAATTGCTTTATTCAATTTCTGTAGTTACTACAATTTCTGTTTACTTGAATACTACTGATAGACCTACCTGAGAAAACATATCACTATCATGAAATAAGATTGTAGTCATATCGCCCAGCCCTAAACATTAGCATTTGGTGATTCCAGTCTTGAATGTCATGTAAAATGTGAAATGTACTTCTTAATGTAGTTAATATCATAAACCTTGCTGATAGAGATTTTTAAATTTATTTTAGGAATTAAAATGAAAAAAGTTTCAAGAACAGAGCTGTATTCAGAAATGAGTTTGTTGTCATTCATAGTCAGATTAAAAGCAGTAATAAAGCATGAAGCTTGTTGTTATGTCATGCTGCTAAATGTAACTCTACTCCATACTCTCTCTCTCTCTCTCAGCCTATATAACTATTAGGGAGAGGCATCAAATAATTGAAATGTCAACTCGAACTGGAGGACACAACATAGTGTTACAATAACAAAACAGGCCTATTTGTATTTCCATACACTTATAATAATAAAAGTTCTACATATACCTTTATATCAGTTTTTGTTGATAGGAAACTAGTTGAGGTGCTGATGACATGAAATAAAAATATTAAATAGCAATGGCAATATATAATAGTGGTATTTTTTGTTACATTTATGTTGCCATTGGTTTGTGAAGGTTAAAATATTATTTAACAGCTCAGTGTTCAGTATAGAATTACAATTTCAAATAATTTTTCAATTTAATTACTTTCTGGACTCGGCAATTAAGGCCATGGCTCCTGGTATTAATGTGGATGTTAATTTGACACATACCACCTACCTGAACATTGTTGCAAAAAATTTTCAGGAATGGTTTGAGGAACATGACTAAGAGTTGAAGGTATTGACTTGGACTCCAAATTCCCCAGATCGCAATCTGATAGAGTATCTGAGGGATGTGGTGGACAAACAAGTCTGATCCATGGAGGCCCCACCTCGCACCTTCTAGGACTTAAAGGATCTGCTGCTAACATCTGGTGCCAGATACACAGCACACCTTCAGAGAGCTTGTGGAGTCCATGCCTTGATGGGTCAGAGCTGTTTTAGCAACACGAGGGGGACCTACACAATATTAGGCAGATGGTTTTAATGTTATGGCTGATCTCTGTATTGCAATATGGCTCAATTGCAAAACTAGAACAGCGTTACTTTCTTTATACAGATACACTACAGATAAGGACAAGGATATATAAAAAATCATCATCTTCGAGGTACCAAAAATATAAAACTCACACATTCTCTCTCTCTCTCTCTCTCTCTCCCTCTCTCACACACACACACACACACACACACACACACACACATTCTCTCTCTCTCTCTCTCTCTCTCACACACACACACACACACACACACATTCTCTCTCTCTCTCACACACACACACACACACACACTGTAATGTAACAAAATGCTATGTAAAAATACACAGTTATGTACATAAATCCTGAAAAATTAAGTGTCAAAAATATATTTATTCAAGATTAAAATTCACTACATAGATAAAGATCCAAAATCACTTCAGTATTTAGTTCACTGTAGATGTTCAATTCAAATACCTCAATATGTAAGGTTTGTACAATCAAATATACACATACAACAGCTTCTTTAATATATAGTCTATCCTTATATATTGTAAGCATTTCAAATTTAAACATTAATAAAATAAAAGATAACTTCTTTTGTTAAAACCCAGGATATCCTGTTTTTGTTGTTGTTGTTGTTTTTTGTGCTGGTAAATTTCTTTCGTCCCATAGATAGATATAAAAACAAACTGAAGCAGAAGATTAAACATGCAGTACAACTGAATAAAAATAATTAAAAAAAGAAGCAGAGGCAAAGCAATGAGGCAGTAACTGTTAAGACCTATCTTGACTTCTTAGCACAGCTTTCCTTCAGATACTTTAGCTCTTCCATGAGCATCTTGTTCTGCTGCTCCAGCATGGAGATATGGTCCTCTAGGCAGTTTACATACTCCCTTTTTCTGCGGCGAGACTCTTTAGCCGCCTGCCTGCAAAAAGCACAAGCCACAAAGGCAAAATACCACATTCACTGGTTCAGTGCAGCAAATCAGCTCTACCTGACATACACACATACAATCTTCACAGTCGTCAAGATATAAAACTACATAAACAATGCATCTGTAGCCTTTTTTCTGCATTTGCGAGCAGTGACTATACAGAGAGTGAAAAGTGCTTTTGCTTAGATGCATTCAGTAATCCGTAAAGAGCAGTCTCTCATGTGTGACCACCAACATTTTTTTTATTCAGTCTTGCGACAGTACAAGTCTTTTAATGCCTTGAGTTCTTCGATGAGTGTCTTGTTTTGATTTTCAAGCACGGCAACACGATTCTCGAGACATTTGACATACTCTTTCTTCTTCCGGCGACATTCCCGTGCAGCTTCCCTGGAAGCGATAACAAAGACCCTGAGCATGATCACATCCAACTTGACTTCAAGAGCCACTTCAATCAGGGCAAAAAAAACCAAAACAAAAACTTTTCAGCACTTCCGTCAAGTCATGCTACACATGCAAACGGAAGGAAAAGGTCATAATCTGGATGAATGAATGAATGAATGAATGATAATCCACGAATAAGAATAAAATCCATGGCCTGCCATAAGAACCAACCAGTGATCAATAAAATGTCAAGATCCTGAGTTCTAACATTTGTGTACAATATTTTAGCAATATATTCCCACCATTCCAATACCATGTTGAATATATGCATGTTCTGGCTTACTGTGCAGAGTGCATTCTTTGAAAACACAGTAGTTTAAAACTGTTTTCTTAAATGGGGAGTTCTCCGTTCTTCACATTTTACCCTTTCTAAGCACTTACAGGGTGATTTCTAGGTACCACATGCAGATTTTATATCAATTGAACACTGAATCATGCTCTCAATGGAGCATTTCCACAGCCTACAACATTGCACCACATGTTGCTATTGAGATAACTAGGTACTGTCCCCAAAACAATATCGGCTTTGAGCATGTTTCATGGACGCAAATTTATTTATTTTTTAAACCAATCAAAAACTGGAGTGGTTTGTTCCGCCTCCAGCACCCTTAAACTTAAACCACAATGAAGAGAATAGATCACGGCAGGAATACGTTAAGTAGGTTTTTTTTTTTTTTTTAACTGTTTTATGTCTTTAAACATGGTTTCAACAAAACTGATATTGACAATCTAATTAGCATACTTAGCGCTGTAAATTTACCTGATTCTAATGTATTTTGCAAAACAATCATTGGTGGGGAGTAAAAATGAAAAGATCTTAAAACTTCATGTATTGACAAAAGAAATGTCTGGGTGACTAGAAATCAACAAATAAATATTTAGAACTACTCAAATGTAAAATAAGGTGAACTTTAAAAGGTGGATGAATGCTTCTACTTGTTGTGCCAAAACTGACTCTTTAATACAGCAAATTACAGTTCAGTTACAATCTAAATGTCCTTTCCTTTCAAATGATGAGTACACTTTAGAACAAAATTTAGACTGTAGCAAACTGGCTGGCTCTTGACTTAACATGCAATGTTCCCCCAAACCCACCAATCACATAATTTCTTATTTAAATCACTTTTAATCAATTTAGCACAAAATTGAACAATCTTTTTTTGTTTTGTTTAAATCACTAGTTTTACCCCTGGGATAACAACATTAAAACGATTATTTTAAGTAGATATAAAACCATTCTTTATTATAAGATTGCTATTAGATGCATTACATTCAATTTGCTTTCATCAAAAGCCACTCCATGCTTTTAATGCTCGCATCAAATGTCTAAAAATGCAATCACAGTGACTTTGATAGTGGCATGGTCATTGGTGCCAGACGGACTGGTTTGAGGCCAGATGCAGTTATTACAGTTAACTGTCCAGTTGTGTTGAGCCTGTGCCCATTGAAGCCTGTTATAGGCTCACAGGAGTGGAACCTGATGATCTGCTTTTTGTTAGATTATCTGATCAATGTTTGGCATGTTATGCATTCTGAGATGTTTTCTGCTCACCATGGTTGTAAATAGTGCACATTTGAGTTACCATAGCCTTCCTTTCAGCTCAAACCAGTCTGGGCATTATCCTCTAACCTCTCTGATCTCCCGAACTGCTGCTCGCTGGATGTTTTTCACACCATTCTGTGCAACCCCTATAGATTGCTGTTTGTGAAAAATCCCAGGAGATCAGCATATTTCTAAAATACTCAAATCAGTCCATCTGGCACCAAAAACCATGCCATAATCAAATTCACTGAGATCATGTTTTTTTCCCCCATTATGATGTTAGATGTGAACACTAATTGAAGCTCCTGACATCTCTGCATGATTTTATGCACACACTGCTGCCATATGATTGGCTGATAGGATAAGTGAACAAATTACAGTGGCCGATGAGTGTAAGTGCTGCAGAAATAGGTTGCCACCAACTGACCAGAAACAAGTGCAATCAGGCACCAAATTAACACTAAACATGTCTCTATAATTTATGGGAAAGATCTTATAAACATATGATAATGTAACATTCCCAAGAAACTTGATTAATGTCACAGTACATAAAATCAACTGACACTTTTAACACATAATGAATTCCTTTTCTTTTTGTAATGGAAAAAAAAAAGATGATCGACTGATATCTCACTACTGCAGCAAAGAATTACAAGCATTTAATTCTTGAAAATTTCCGGCAGCACAAACCTGAAATGGAACTAAGATATGTGTGTAAGTGTTACCAAGCTATAGTCAAAGTAGAAATGTATGTACAGTTTGTAGAAAGCCTGAAAATCTAATGCCACCGAGTTGACAGAAATGGAAACATCATGCATAAGATGATTTGATGAGAGCGGTTATATGCTGAAAAATTATTAAAATGGGCAGCATAGTGTTTGTGCAGTAGGGTACCATTTAATACCATAACACACATAGAGAAATGTAGTGTGTAGTGTGCTAAGTAGAGAACCAGAGTATGTTACCTGTTCTTCATCAGGCGGAGCTCCCTCTTGCGTGAGGCCTCCTCACCAAGTTGCTGAGAGCTGTGCAGAGGGCTGGTTGAGCTCGCCATCGCTACACCCTGTGGAAGGCTGGAGGCGGGAGGACAGATCTGATATGCTGACACGTCTCCAGTACCAGCTACAGTAACCCACACACAAACAAACATAACTTCAATCAAGAGCATGTCCTGTATCTCTTCAAATCATTTTAAAATTTATTTTTATTTGAATATACACCGCAACAATAATATTAAAACCACTGAAAGGTGATGTGAATAACATTGTATATCTTGTTACACCTCAAAAGAGGTGGGATATATTAGACAGCATGTGAAGTGAATGTGTTGGAAGCAGGAAAAATGGGCAAGTGTAAGGATCTGAGCGACTTTGACAAGGGCTGAATTGTGATGGCTAGACGACTGGGTCAGAGCATCTCGAAATTGGCAGGTCTTATGTGGTGTTCCTGGTATGCATTGTTTAGTACCTACCAAAATTGGTAGGTACAATGTCCACATTGCAAAAATTGTTCAGGAATGGTTTGAGGAACATGACTAAGAGTTCAACGTGTTGACTTGGCCTCCAAATTCCCCAGATCTCAATCCGATCGAGCATATGTTGAATGTGCGGGGCAAAGAAATCCGATCCATGGAGGCCCCACCTCACAACTTACAGGATTTAAAGGATCTGCTGCTAACATCTGGTTGCCACAGCACACCTTCAGAGGTCTTGTGGAGCCCATGCCTCAATGGGTCAGAGATGTTTTGGTGGCATAAGAGGGACTTACACAATATTAGGCAGGTGGTTTTAATGGTATGGCTGATCGGTGTATAACCTAATGTGCTCATGATAAAACAAGGAAGTTTATTTGAGCCCTGCCTTTCTTAATGAACAGCAAAACATTCTTTGATATTGATGTACCAAGACAACTGAACAAGGGAAGGTATAAAATAATAAGTAAAGAAATCAAATACAAAACTGAGTACAAACCATAAAAGTGACTAACATATTCAAAGCAGGGGAAAAACATGACTGTTTATGAAATAATTTACAACAGTGATTCACAACCATGGTCCTGCTGTACCCCTGTTCTGCACTTTTATCCTGCGCTACCAAACCTGCGTCGCCTCAGGAAGTGCATGTTAATTAGGTAATTAGTTTGATCAGCCATGTTTGAGCAGGGACAACAACAAAATAAACAAGGCAGGGGTACTCTCTGACCATGGGATTTAAGTGAAGGTTTAAAGTGTTTATTATTATTATCATTTAATTCAATAAACAACTGAATGTTGTGCAAGTGGTCCATTATAAAAGATAATCAACCTTAACAAGCCACTAATACTGGATCAACTGACATATAGTCTTGACATATATAGTTATCAATATATTACTACTATTTAAGTAGAAGAGATAATAATCCAAAGCAAACACATCATCAGTTCATAAACAATGTCATGATTAAGAACAGTCTTTGAATCTTTTTAACTTAAGTATTTTGTAAAGATCCACCTGACTACTGAACAGGTTGAATAGACGGCTGAATAGTGGGTTTTACCTGTGGATTGTACATACATATGTACTGTATACAGCACGCTCTCGTGTGTTATTCCTTACAGATATTAGGCATGTTAGTTAACTAGCAAGCTAAGCCTGATAAATTCTTAGTTAATCTGCCATTTTTACTGATATGTAAATAGTTACATATAATAGTTAATAGTTAGCTACTAACAATGCAATGCAAAGACAGAGCTATTCAGACCAGAGTTGTCACTTCAAACTGCCTGTAAATGCAGTTTGGAAGGGTGTCTGGTTCAATAATATACACCAGCGGTGCTTAACCTTTTTACGACTGCAACCCACTTTTAAGAATGACAATGTTTTGCGAAGACCCATCTTTGACCATGAGTCTGGCTCTATACTTGTTCTTCGGCTACACCAGCGCTGAAAAACCAGCCTCACACACATAGGTCGATGCGAATGGGAGAGTTTGTTTTCAATACCATGTCACTAAGTTCTCGGTATTCGACTTACACGGATATCCAAAAATTCGCCAGGGGCTTCTCTCTGTGAACCTCTGTTTACAATCGTTTAAAAGAAAAGTTTTCCCGCATCCCCCAGGTTCAGAACCGCTGGTATACACAATGTCACATTTCAGATCAAAACAATTTGGCTTTGTCTGGCTCTGCTTTTTTTTTTTTTCCAGGATATAACAATGTTATCACAACACCGATTTGTTTTGTTTCCGTCAGAGGGAGACGTCAGAGTGACGTGTCTCACACAGAGGTCCGGATTGTTTGATCAATACGGATTCCCTATGGTTGAAAATGTATTGGCATTTTACTTGCCGGGTATTGTAGTTTTCGCTTCACTGGTGGGTGAAAACAGGGAAATGACATAAAATCATGAATTCTGCTAAAACCCAGGCAGTAAGAGATACCATCCCAGGCAACAGAATACTACATACTACATAAAGTATTACATTTTAGCTTTATTCCAGAATTGTCACCAATTGATAACCTCCAGATTAACCTCCTCTTTCACATGTAGTATTATGTGATAGAAAAGTAGTACACAACCAGCCTTGCCACAGATAGCCTGGGTTCAGATTTCTTGCCAAGCCACAGTGTTCAGCGGAAAAGCACTAAAATGTGATAAACTTCCTGTTTTTAACTACAGCTACTTCCAAGACCCCAAACTGTTTTTTACTTCCAGACACCACAGATAAAGCGCCAGTGTTCAGAATGTTAAACAATACATTCAAGTTTTATTTTACCTTTTCTTGTTTTTTTCTCACAAAGCTATTTCCCTGAGGCTCTTTCTCTTTTCTTTTCTCTGTGGACATCTCTGTCTCTCAGAGGCAGCAACGGTTTATTACCTAACAGATGATTAATTTTGTAATGTCTTGTTCTTGCAAAAGGAACTGCCGGTAATCACAGCATGACTCTGTACTGACGTCAATGTACATCTTATTTGCTGTTCAGCATTTACATTTCCCTGCTGGCGTCCAGTTCCAGGAAGCATGATGACGTCAGTGAGTGGGTTGAGTATTCAAGCGTTGCAGGAAGGGGGGGGGGGTGGTTGAGAGACACAGAGGGAGCGAGAGAGAGTGAGAGAATGTGTGCTTATGTTTGTGTGTGTGTGTGTGTGTGAGAGAGAGAGAGAGAGAGAGAGAGAGAGCGAGAATGTGTGTGTGTGTTTGTGTGTGAGTGAGAGAGAGAGAGAATGTGTGTGTGTGAGAGTGAGAGAATATGTGTGTGTGTGTGTGTGTGTGAGAGAGAGAGAGAGAGAGAGAGAGAGAGAGAGATCGTAGCAAAAGTAAAAAAGAATAAGAGGAGGGCTGGAGACAGAACCGTATAGACCAGGAAGCACTTGCTGTTGTTTTACTTATTGTAGAGGTTTAGAACATAGACTTTGTATTTCATTACTAACATATGATAAAATAAATGATAAATATATGAGGAATTCCATTACTAACAATTTAATGTCTCAAAACAAGCTGAAAATAGTTCGCTTTTTAACTATTCTCTTAACAAAGCTGGACATTTTAAAACATCACAAAAGTCACAAGACTTGGTAAGTTACTATTTATTTTCAGAATACTCTAGTTTTATCAACATTTAAAAGGAGCTTTTTCAGCTAAAACCTGAAAGCAGCCTTAAACATTATACTGTTTGCTGTAACACCATGCTATACTGTTATGTATTAGGAACAATATGTATGACCAATAGTACCATTTAGAACATAAAAAATCAATAAACTTACCTGATTCTGTCTCCTCTCTAATTATAGCCATGTGTTTCTCCGTCTGCATTCAGCATACACTGACTAGCTATGTGTGCAATTACAATTAAAGCTATTGACATCACTATGACATCACCAGCCTCCTGATGTCAGTAGCTCAGTGGCTGTCTGAGCAATCCCCGCCCCCCCCCCCCCCCCCCATCTCTTCCTCCTTCCTCAAGCCAAAAGCATTTTGTGTTGTTATTCTTAGCTTCAAAGCCGTATTGTAACACACAGCAGCAAAAGTTTCAGATGCCAAATTCTAACACTGACTTTGAAGAGGTTAGGGAGAAATTTAAAACAGATAATGGAGGGTTTTTTTAATGATTAAAAGGTGAGTGTTCACGATGTGTTTTTTTTTTTACCTTGCCCTCCTGTTAGATTCATGTTGTATGGTATGTTTGACACCCCACCCCCTCCCTAAATGCTTTCCTTTTAAGATATCCTAATTGATTCATTCACACATTGTGATATCCCTTTGAATACAATTACCCATGTCCATTTATTTTAGGTTAATCGATTAATTACAAATATATAACAGCATATTAAATGCTGTCCATGTACATTTTACATATTGAAAAATAATAATTTGATCCATAACACTGTGACATTACTTTTAATCAATTGAGGCAGTGAATAAAGCATAACTTTACCTTCAGCTACCATTGTGTTGGCAGGGGCATAATATTGAAGACACTGGACAAAGGCAGGGCATGGTTGTGGGGCATCTGAAGTGGATATGGTGAAACTCTGATAGCCCGGATCGCTGCTGCCAATCTGCCAATCTGCTGCCTCAGACTTGATGTCATCTATAGGCACATATATAAATTCTAACAGTTAAGAATTCTTTTGATACAAATAATTACTTAAACTCATCTAGCAGCAGCTTAAATAATATTTGTACTGGATTTTTCAAAAAGCCTTACAAATCTGGCCTCTGTTGGTGTTGTAGTAGGTGGGTGCGTGTACACTAGGGGGAGCAGCTTGTTCATTTGTCAACGTTTCTGCAACCATCATGGCCATAGGTGCAATCGAACCAAGCTCATTCAGATTATTCCTTGAACACACAAAACACTTCAGCTTTACATGTTTTTTTAACAGTATAATTTAACTATAAACACAATAATAAAAAAAAGCAAGCTGTTTGTTACCTGTAGGAGCTACTTGGATCAAAGATATCTTCTCCATATTTCCCATTTGTGGAGTTCCCCAGTGCTTGCTAAAGAAACATTCAATGCCTTATGATTTTTGAAATCTAGTGTTTTAGTGGAATCACAATATACACAATACTGTCACCTGCTAATGTGTCTATAAAATTAATAACATATCAATACACAGAAATGTTTATCCCTGAGAACAGGTTGCTAAAGTGAATTCCTAAGTAAAATGTTGGTTTTAGTTGGAAAGTATACACACTGTGACACTAAAATGCTAGTGCAAAACTATAGAAGACCAGATCTGCCAAAATAAAAAAAAAGTAAAATAATATATAAATATATAAACAAATAAATTAATGCATAATAGATAGATAGATAGATATACCGATCAGCCATAGCATTAAAACCACCTGACTAATATTGTGTAGATCCCCCTTGTGTCACCAAAACAGCTCTGACCCATCAAGGCATGGACTCCACAAGACCTCTGAAGGTGTGCTGTGGTATCTGGCATCAAATGTTATCAGCAGATCGTTTTAGCCCTGTAAGTTGCGAGGTGGGGCCTCCATGGATCGGACTTGTTTGTCCACCACGGTCCTCAGATACTCTATCGGATTGAGATCTGGGGAATTTGGAGGCCAAGTCAACACCTTCAACTCTTAGTCATGTTCCTCAAACCATTCCTGAACAATTTTTGCAGAGTGGCAGGGCGTAATATCCTGTTGACAGAGGCCACTGCCATTAGGGAATACCATCGTCATGAAGGGGTGTACTTGATCTGCAACAATGTTTAGGTAGGCAGTACGTGTCAAAGTAACATGCATATAAATGCCAGGACCCAAAGTTTCCAGGGAAATCATTGCCCAGAGCCTCTTGCTGCCGTCCACTTGATGAGCTTTCGCTCCCCATGCTTCGCTGACCCTGTAGTTGGTTGTCCTTCCTTCAATTACATTTGTTTGGTTCTAAGCTCTGTATACTGGGAACACCCCACAAGGTCTGCCATTTTGGAGATGCTCTGACCCAAGCGTCTAGCCGTCACAATTTGGTCCTTGTCAAAGTCTCTCAGATCCTTACGCTTGCCCATTTTCCTTACTTACAACACATCAACTTCTAGAACTGATTGTTCACTTGCTGCATAGTATATCCCACCCCTTGACAGATGCTCTTGTAACAAGATAATCAACAATATTCACATCACCTGTAAGTGGTTTTAATTTGATTGCTGATCAGTATATATAGTAGTTTTCTATAGTGGACTAATTATGCCAAAATTTATATATATATATATATATATATATATATATATATATAAATTTTGGCATAATTAGACCACTATAGAAAACTGCTATAATCACAGCTACATTATATGCCCAAACATTTGTGGACACCTGGCCATAATGCTTATATGTGCTTTTTGAATATCTCATTCCAGATGTAGTCCCTCCTTTGCTGTTATAATAACCTCCACTCCTCTGTGAAGGATTCCCACTAGATTTTGGAGCATGGCTGTGTAGATTTGTGCTCATTCAACTACAAGAGCAATAGTGAGGTCAGGCACTGATGTCAGTTGAGGAGGCCTGGGGTGCAGTTGGTGTTCCAGTTCATCCCAAAGGTGTTCAGTGGTGTTGAGGTAAGGGCTCAGAATGCCACTTGAGTTCTTCCCCATGTCCATCTTTATGGATCTCACATAGTAGACAATTGTGTGCTTCCAACTTTGTGGTAACCGTTTGGGAAAGAACCACACATGGGCGTAATGGTCAGGTGTCCACATACTTTTGGTCATAGAGTGTAAAGTTTGTGCAACCCCTCTATGAAGACTCCATTAAGAATTTATATTGTGCCATATTACAACCACAATTCCAAAGACATTGGGATGCTGTATAAAATGTAAATTCGAAAAAATAGAATGCAATGATTTGCATATCTTAATCTAATTAGTTGTTTAATGTTCCTCCAGCTGTTTCTTTTTAGTAATACTTACTTTTCCAGCCTTTTTGTTGCCCCCGTCCCAACTTTTCTGAGACGTGTTGCGGCCATCAAATTCAAAATTACCTTATTTTTTTTTTTTAAAATGGTACATTTCCTATAATTTCCTACCAAAAACATTTTATATGTTTTCTGTGTTCTATTGTGAATAACATATGGGTTTATGAGGTTTGCAAATCATTCTGTTTTTATTTACATTTTACACAGCGTCCCAACTTTTTTTTGGAACTGGAGTTGTACACAAGTCAATATTGGTGTTAGTACTGGCAAAATAAGATAATTTGATTGGGTTTTTCATTTAATTTCATTGCTTCTGACTGATTCTAAAATTCTGCTGACATAAAACTATGGTATCTAATATACTCCAATGACTTAAACATGCTTACTGTTTGGTTTAAAATACCTGATGAAGTGCAGAATCTTGAGTCATGGTAGACTGACTTTCCATATTAACTTGTAGAGGAGAACCTTTTATATCCATGAAGGTATTTTGACTCTAAAATCAAGTTAAACAAAGAAAAAAATACATTATTGCATGACCGGTTTGTGTACATGTAAATTTAAAAATAATGTAAACTGTGTGTGTGTGTGTGTGTGTGTGTGTGAGAGAGAGAGAGAGAGAGAGAGAGAGAGAGAGAATCGTCTGCACATCTTCTAAGACCCTGAAACAAAGCCTGTTTGAACTGCCTCAAACCGCTTCTTATTCGCACAGAATTATGTCATGCTCTGCATTTCATATATATAGTAGTGGTTCAGCACAAGCGCTTCAGAGCGCTCTCATTATTCTATCCTGCTTTATTCTATCCTTTATTGACCATCTTTCTGTAATAAACCCTTTTACCTTCAGAGGACGAGTCTGCGAGTGTTGTCTAATTTCCATGACAATTTGGCACAAATCTTTTCAGCTTTTCTGGACAACAAGAAAACCAGAGGACGCCCGTGGAAAAGTTTCACCCTGAAGTCCGTATTGACACACAGGCGGTTTGCCCTTTATTGTGCAGAGCGAAAGACCGACCTTACTACTGACTGATAGGAATCAAGAATTTAGAATTAGAATTAGAATTTATAAAGTCCTTTTATGTGGTGCTGTTATTCAACAATTATGTTGAATTACTTTTTACTTTGAGTAACAAACATTGTAACAAGAAATCAAAAATATGTGTATTAAAAAATATTTATAAAATAAAATAAAAATATTGTAAATGTGCAACAGTGAAATTCATTAACAACTTGAAACATGTTTAAGAAATAAAACCGTTTTCCAAATTCAAAACATGAAAGATGGCGACATCTTCAGGACGAGAGTCGAACTACAGATAATATTCACATCCTCTCAAGTAAAGCACGCGCATTAAGAATCGATTCGGCGATTTCCCTTATAGATATCGTTTCGTTAAATTGAAGATCGATTAAAATCGGAGAATCGATATTTTTTACCCAGCCCTAATAAATACGTCAAAAATAATACTAACATTATTATATGTATATAATACATTAATACTAATAGTAAATAGTCAACAGGTCAGTGATACTGCCAACAGGCGCAAGTTTTAGTAGCTAACTAACCTATGATGGTATTATAATTTGAATTCTATATGAATTAAAATCATTTGCACACACACTGTAAGCATGTTAAAAGTACCTTGAACATTTAAAAATTATTCACGATCAAAAATAACAAAAGGTTTAGGAATCTAGGTTAGGTTAACTTACCCTCCAGAAGAATAGGATATAGATTAGCTGATCTATATGATAGGGGTAATGGTATTACGAAAAGAAAAAAAAAGCTCATGAGTAAAAAAACAAGTTAAATGCCTCTTCCCATAGGTGTGATACCGTAAATGGTTCCAAAAACGGAAATGATTAGTAAAACTGGTCATGTGAGGTGGTTGTTAAATTGCTCTCACGGCTTCTGGGTGTTTTATTTTCAGATGAATACTAAAAGAGCGCGTGCTCTTCAACGGTCGCATATGTGGAGTAATTTAACGGTTTTGGAACGTTGTAGTTTAATTGACGCTAATAAAGCAAAGGGCCACCAGAGGGCGTGCGGTACAGTGACAATGTAAAAGATTCCGTCTTGGATAAATAATTGTATTTATGTATTTATTTATTTATTTATTTATTTCACTATTTATCCAAGGGAATTTTTATTTTTGCTACTATTTTCCATTTTGTCAAATAAATAAATAAATAAATAAATACACATGATGCAGCCAGTAGGTTGACAAATCCTTAAAATGCCTGTTCAAACATAATGTACAGGAAACTGGCTTTCTTTCTGGATTTAAGAGACACAGTGAAAGATGTCGTGCATAGGATACCAGATGTATAGTAGTGTGGAAATTGGTTAATGCACTGTTAACCCAAAAGTTAACACACACACACACACACACACACACACACACACACACACACACACACAATCTCTACAGAGATCTATGGTAAATACAGCATTTAGTTACCATTTAGTCTCATATAGAAATGTAAACACTTTTTAAGAGATGGTCCAGTTCATAAAATTGTTCCAGATTCCCAATAGCACAGGACCTTTCCCTTCGATTCTGGTCAGTATTTTTATTTTATTTTTCCATATGAGGCTGTTACCAACATCAGCACCCTCCATTCTTTGAGAGTTGGAGGCCTGGGTGATTTCCAATGTTGCAATATTATTCTAGCTGCTGTAACAATTCCAACTATCAGGACTGAGAGTTCTCTTTTGTTCTCACTAGGTATTTCAGTTCTATCCCCCAGTAGACATAGACATGGCGATATTGGCAGCATCAAGCCTAAGTAATCACCCAAGAATTTAGAAAAATCATACCAAAAATGGCTGGACCAAACAGCATTACCATGCAAGATGTAAAAAGGTACTTTTTTTGCCACTTCCAGCACAAATTGCTACTAGTTATTCCTGCTCTAAAGAGCCTACATGGTGTCCACATTGAAGAAAACGTTATAGGCAGATTAATTACTTATTAATAAAAATAAATAAATAATAAAGTATTTACCCTGCTGGAATAAAATTATTATTCTTATTACAGAAATTCTAATGGTTTCTACTGCAAATACCATTACAAACCATCAGCTAACCATTAGCATTATTGGTCCTTAATGGTATCAACTAGATATAACATGTCACCAATAGAAGGCATCAAATTACCAGTAGACACCCACAGGGACTGTTACACTTTCCATTAAAAACAATACAATTCCCATTATAACCATTACAAATTCTATGAGGGTTTTTCCCCCAGCAGAGTAGTGTAGGCTGATTTTTTATTATTTTTAATGTCCATAGTAATTTGATTTTATTTCGAAGAACTACGCAGGTGTTTAGTAGCTACAGAAGCAGCTTTTAATGAAAAGGGAAAATTTGTTTAATTCTTATGCCATTATATCATTTCATTTCCTCTCACAGATTTGACAAACATATATAAGATACAGCATAACACACTTTCAAAATGCTTAATAACAAGAATTTACTGTTTCATATGCGATTGTCAAATTTGACAATTTTTTTCTTAGTTAATAAGTTGCCTATGCATAATAGTTTCACATGCCATTACAGTACAGTCTGTATCAGTCAGTCATGTGGCAGGAAAATACATAAAATCATACAAATAGAGGCCAAGAGCTTCATTTAATGTTCACATCCAATATCAGAATGGGGAAGAGTGTGATCTCTGTGACTTTAACAGTAGCACAGTTGTTGATTCCAGATGGGCTGGTTTGAGCATTTCAAAAAATGCTGATCTCCTGGGATTTTCACACATAACAGTCTCTAGAGTTTAGAGACTGGACAGGCCATGAGAGCAGAGGATCACATCATGCACCTCTGCCATCAGTCTACAACAGGAATCCAAGGCCCCAGCGGGCACAGGCCTACCAAAACCGGACAGTCTAAGACTGGAAAACCCTCACCTGGTCTGATGAATCTTACGTCCTCTGTGATATACAGCCAGTATACAGATATACAGCCTGGATCCATGGACCCAACTACAGCAACAGCCAAGGTAGGAGGTGGTGGTGCAGTGGTGTGGTGGGAAAATGGATAACGCTGGTCAACATTGGCTTAACAAAGTTTTTCTAGTACACATGACCTCAACCACCATGCTTTATGTTGCTGCTGCTGACCTTCGGGTCTGGTGTAGTTTTTTTCCAACCTGGCTCTTTAACTCTTAGCACTCAAGACTAAAGACAACGTTCATTATTGTATTTATTTTTGGTCTTTCTTGAAAGTACAAAACAAAAACACAAACATTACAAAACATTCTTTAACCAAGGTGACATAGGCAATATGAATAAGTAAAAAGACAATGAATTTCAGTCAGTAATGGTGCAACCTTGAGGTAACAAGCAATGTAAGTGTTTTGGGGTTTCTTAACCAAATGTCTCCAATAACTTACTATGTCCTCAGTAGTGTTATCAAATATGCCTGGGTTATAAATTGGCCACATAACTTTGTTTTTACTACATGTCAAAATGTGTTAGATAAGCAATGATTCCACCATCACTCTTTGTCAATTCTTTAGCAAATGCAAACCCTAAAAGCACAGAAATAAGTAGGCATGCTTTCAGCACCAATACACCGGTATATTTGGCAGCTCAGCTAACCAATCTGTTTCCACACAGGCAAAGATGTGCAATAAGTTTCTGTAGCAAGAGCATGAGGAATGATAAACCATCATAACGGAAATGGAAATCTGTGTTTGAGGCACAAAAATAAAAAATACCCAACCCAACATTCACATACAAAGTGGCAGAAGAGTAACATGTGTTACCCAGATACAGACATCTGTTACAATTAATCAAATTAAAACCCATGTTAAAACCAAAGCAATGTAAGAATTGTACAACACTGTCTTTTTTTTTTTTTTTAAATGGAAAACATAATTTATATTTTCTATGTAACAACAATAAAGACACTGCATTAGAGATGTGAAGTTGCTGCGTTGACCCTAACAGTTTGGATGTTGCTTCTTATAAACTTTTGATGGTTTTGCATCAATCATGGCAGGTAGATTCAGCTAGCATTATTATTTTCAATACGTACATGCACTCACTTCAATATGGATTCCAAATACAAACTAATTCCACTTCCCTTCTCTTTTTTTTCCAACCACTTCAAGAGTTAAATGCTATAAAAACTGCAAGACAGTCCACAAAACACAAGTCTGCATGAAGAGCTAGTCTTCTGATGTGAAATATGCCAGAGAACATGAGTAATGCTAACAAATGTGATCGGAAACGGAAAGGTTTTCATTCCCGCTCCAAAATTTTCTTTCTTCGTCCAACGGGGTTCAGATTCACATTATGCTTAGAAGGAAGAACGATTGGCTGGGAACACATGTGGCATCAGCCCCAACTGTAGCTGTAAAATACTGGACTGTGCAAATGCATATCTATCATCTTCTAACCTGGGGAGGACACAGGGGACTGTTAGAGAATAAAATGCTTCATATTCTACATTTTTCTGTATAGCAGTAGGAATTGAGATAGGGGTTTGTACTCACAGTGCTATCTGTTCACCACTGAGGGGGCACATAGCTGTAGGTGGGTGTGCCAGGGGGTCGATATGTAGGCACTGTGACGGGGTGGGGAGCTACTGCAGTTGGGGAGTGAGTTGTTAATAAAGTCCCTGTGAAAAGGAGGAGATATTACACAACCACCTGACCATGCACACATGCAATAAATAAATAAATAAATAAAATCCCACCCCTATCATGAAAAACAAGACAGGACTGCATAAAATGGATGCAGAAATAGACAGAGGCATGATAAAAGCATAAATCATGGTAGGTAGATTCAGTTAACATTAGTACTTCAGAAATACAGTGCCCTGCACAAATATTGGCAACCTTGGTAAATATGAACAAAGAAGACTGTGAAAAATTGTCTTTATTGTTTTGATCTTTTGTTCAAAAAATTAACCAAAATACTCTGCTCTCATGGATATCAAACAATTGCAAACAACACAGGTTTATCAAAAATATCTATGTTAAATATAGGTGTAACAATTATTGGCATGCCTAGGAGTTCATATGAGAAAAATATATTTAAAGTATATTCCCAATAATATTTTACATTTTCTTTAGTACACCTGGGACTAGGAACAGGAAATTGTTCAACAACAAAAAAAGACCATTTTTCCACAGCCTTCTTTGCTCATATTCACCAAGGATGCCAATATTAGTGGAGAGCACTGCATAATGTTTGTGAACAGTCCATAAATAACACAGTAGCTTCCAAACACCCGACAATCAGGGAGAAGCCAGCTGTGTTGATATGTTCATTTAACGGTTGTTACAGGATGTGTAACACTTGTTTAAAATATTTCACATGATCAAGAAACTGCTTTATTATTCACGTATATACATTACACTAGCTAACAATATGGACACATTCTCAACAAACTGGAGAAAAATAAAGCAACAGGTTGTACGATTCTTGGTACAGAAAAACTTTAAAAACAGGAAAGTGTACTACAGGTTCTACCGACTATGCGACTATTCAACTAATACTTTCACTAATGGTTTTCTGAGGGAAGCTGTACTGTAGTCTACTTGAGAAAGTGTAAAAGAAAACAACAACAACAAAAAAAAACAACAACAATGGTGAGATAGGAAAAAAAAAAAATCGGGATAAATAAACTTCAGCATTCTAGAAACATTGAACCCAATTCTATAGTCAACTAGATACTGGGTAATACTACACTGGGAACTGGTCTTCCTTTTGCTTTAATGGAACAATCACTTTTTTATGATATGCTTTTAATCCCAATCCCACCTGCTTCTGCGGTTATTTTAGTTTGTACCTGTCTGTGATATTTTCTAATGAACCTCAATTTTCCAAAATTATAATAAATAAAACCACAGTGAACCTGACCTGGATAAAGCAGTTACTAAACATGATCGAAGAATTGAACGAATGAGTAAATTCCAGTTTACACCAGGTGAGGTAAACATGTTACATAGAGTGCCGCGAGTATCACACTGCCTCCAGTACACTCCCATGTAAATCAACGTCTTAATCATGCCTTTCTTTCTCGCATAATATTCATATGACCGCGTGCATGTAATAAGAGTAAAAGCCACCTGCTCCCACAACTTTTCTGTTGGGTCATGCAGGACCTCACTCCTAATTAACACCTCTACTAAAGTGTTTGATTGTTTAAGTGTCAAGTAATTATGAAATTGTATAATATACAGATTTATTCTTTTTCACTTATTATTTTAATCTTTAAAAGTGCAGCCTAAAAAAAGCACTAAAGCTCTAAATATACTTTGAATCCTGTGTATGGCTTTTAAGTAATGTGCAGTTTGAAGCGCTGTTTAGTAGCATTTAGCTAAATTATTATAAGCACAAAATTCTGAAGACATACAAGTCTGCTAGCAATCTCCCAGCAAAACAATAATGCTGCATTTTAAAAATGACTTGTGGAAAAACTCGATTATACTTTTATTTGATAAATTATTTACCACTGAAAATTCTTTACAAAATCTGAATGTTACAATTTCAGATTCAGTATAAAATGTTAAGAATTACAAATTATTTATAATTGGTATAAGAATACTAACAATACTAGTGAAGATATAATACTGATATATCATATTGTATTGCCCAGCTCTAATCAACAATATTTTACACTTACCCGCTGACATTGCCATAGTAGTGCCTGCTACCATTCCCATGGCGACTCCATTAGGGCGTGGAGGAGGGATGGGAGGAGCGTATATAGCCGCTGGCATGCCATTGGGCTGAACCACTGTAGTGTGATGAATGACATGAGGCGGCGCAGCATACAGGGGCTGTGTGTAGTAAGTGCCTTGCTGCTGTGGAGAGTATACATTTAAAAAAATTGCCATCTACATGCATACACATGAAGGATAACATACAGTGTTGTGAAAAAGTATTTGCCCCATCCTGATTTCTTCTGTTTTTGTGTATGTGTCATATTACTAGTTTTAGAGCTTCGAACAAAATGCAACATAAAACAAAGGCAACCTGAGTAAACACACAATACAGTTTTTATTTAATTTATTGAATAATAAAAAAAAAAGTTCTCCAACACCCATGTGAAAAACTAATTGCCCCCTTAAACTTAAAAATCTGGTTGTGTCACTTTAGCAGCAATAACTGCAACCAAACACTTTTGATAACTGGAGATCAGTCTTTCACTTACTTCTACGACTAGGGCTTACTTTTATGCTTTGGATCATTGTCTTGCTGCATAATCCAGTTGTGCTTGAGATTATTAATTTATGGATTATGAGACAACTTACAGACTGAAGACCAGACATTCTCCTTTAGGATTTTCTGGTAGAGAGCAGAATTCATGTTTCCCTCAATTATTGCAAGTTGCCCAGGCCCTGAAGCAGCAGAGCATCCTCACGCCATCACAATACCACCACCATGCTTGACTGTAAGTGTGATATTCTTTTTGTGGAATTCTGGGTTTGATTTATGCCAGATGTAACGGAACCCCTGTCTTCCAAACAGTTCCATTTTCAACTCATCAGTCCACAGAACATTCTCCCAAAAGGTTTGAGGATCATCAAGGTATGTTTTGGCAAAATTCAGACAAGGCTTAATGTTCTTCTGGGTCAGCAGTGGTTTTCACCTGCCATTTTTGCCCAGTGTCTTTCTGATAGTGGAGTCATGAACAGTGACCTTTACTGATGTAAGAGAGGTCTGTAGTTCCTTTGAAGTTCGCCCTTGGCTCTTTTGTGACTTGCTGTATGAGTCGTTGCTGTGCTCTTGGAGGAATTTTGGAAGGTCAGCCACTTCTGGGAAGAGTCACTACTGTGCAGAGTTTTTTTCCATTTGGAGTCCCAGAGCCTTTGAACTAGCTTTGTAATCCTTCCCAGACTGATGTATTTCAATCACCTTCTTCCTCATCATTTCTGGAATTTCTTTCAATTTTGGCATAGTGTGTTACTGAGTAAAACCTTTACCAACTTCATGCTGGTGAAAAAGTTTTATTTAAGTGTTGATTTGATTGAACAGGGTTTGCAGTAATCAGGCTTGGTTGCGTTGTGTCTAGTCCAGCTAAACCCCATTATGATTACCGTTTCATAGATTTGAGGAATTAGTGACTACATTTTCACACAGTCCCAATTGCTATTGGAGAACTTTTTTGTTTCAATAATTAACATTATCATTTAAATTGAGTTTTAATTTCTGACAATTTAGTATGAGATATACACAAAAACAGAAGAAATCAGAAAATACTTTTTCACAGCACTGTACACATGTGAATTACTTAAACCTTTCACCTGAGCATAGGGATTCTGCTGAGGATAAGAGCTCCTCACAGGATACACAGCAGCAGGGTATGGGTTAGGGGAGGAGGAGTAGGGGGGTACAGCACCTGTTGTTGGGGAGCAGGACATTTTGAATGGTGTCCCTTGGGCATAACCTAGAAGGTGGTAAAAGAAAAGGTTGAATACATAATCTTTTTCAGAAGACCACACAAACATTCATCACTGAAGATTTTCTCTCTCTCTAATTTTATATACATACATACATACATACATACATACATACATACACACACACACATATATATATATATATATATATATATATATATAGGCTCCTGCCCCATAGTCCCTTATTTACATGTCATGTGTGCAGCATACCCTAATTTAGCTTATGCAGATGTTTAAATAGTTTAAATAGTACAGGTTACAGTAATCCAAGATGCAAATGCAGATGGAAACAAGCAAATCAGAGGGGAAGAAAAATTCAGCGAAGCAGAATTAGTGATGATGGTGCCTGTGTCTGAGGTAAATAAAGGTGTTCTTTTTGGATGCCTTAGAAGTGACACAAATGTGTGCACCAAGTAAAGACTTGGAATAAAATATACTCTACTTCTAACAAACCATCACCGGACCAAGATGTTTGTCTTCAGAAGAGGTTCTTTTTACTGAAATTACTGGTTTACAGCATAAACAGATGATTATGGAAGTGTGATTTTTTTTTTCTAAATCTGTTTAAAGCCAAAAATGATTGAGTGGTTGAGATTGGATGATATGTCCACCACATAAGGCTCTTTCCTACAAGGATACTAAGAAAGTTATGTTCTGTGAGGTGTGGGTTTTCCTTACCTGCAGGAAACGCTGGGTTTGCTCCAGAGTACACGCTGGGGGAGTATGCAGGGGCAGCTGTTGCATAGCCAACTGGAAAACCAGCTACAAGACAAAAACAGAACAGAAAGTGGTAATACAACCTACATAGTATAATTTTCAGCCACACTAACTTTACAAACCAATTAGTCTACAAGAGAACACAAATAGTGAACGAGATCTCTTCAGTGTTTACCTGGGTATCCTATTCCTTTAGGGTTGGCATAAGGAACCCCTGTTGGTGCAGGGCTGTAGACAGGGTTCATGGTGTTGATCGTTCGCTCCTTTGAAAACAATTACAAGGTACTGAGTAATAACCAAATAGATTAGATGCGTAATGCAGAATAGGAATCAGCTAACCTAACCACTGCACCGCAGAAGGTCGACATTTCTGTATTATAAATTCTTTATCTTAATATTTTGAGATACTGGATTTTTGATTTCCATGAGCAATAAGCTGTAATCATTGAGATTAAAAAAAAAAAACGCTTGAAAGAATTCACTTTGTGTAATGTATATATGAAAGTTCCACTTTTCGAATAAAATTACGGTAAACAGTTAACTTTTCCACAATATTCTAATTTTTTGAGATGCACCTGTGTATACCGTTTTCATCCTTGATGGAAAGTGGCATGTTGGACCTCATTAAACAAAATCCCTTGACTTGTGTGTTTTCTTTTTAACTCCTAACTTCGCTCTAACATGGTTTCAGCTCGATGGTGTTCTCAGAACATAATTTATTGTAAAGGTTTTTGTAAATGTTTGATGGTGACTAAAAAAAGCACTCCGGTAAGTCACTTTGAAAAACAGCTGCTGTAAATTTAAATGTAAACTCAATCACCATAGAAGGTCACGGTGTTGTTATTACTACTTATTTATTGTACTGCAATACTGAAACTATCCATGAATGCCTCTAATAAGCTGCTGTATCATTGTCTCTGCAAATCTGCAGTTTAATGTCTACACACACACCAATATTTTTACTGCAACTTTTGTGTATGTCAAGACTTTTCTATACTATTGGGATACAGCAAACCAAATTTCACTGTAGATGTACAGTGACAATAAATATATACCACAATTTAATCTTCACATTTATTTTCAGATACATTTACAAAACGCTATTGCGTATCAGTAAATCTAATTATTCTCGGAGCAACACTGCAGTAAAAACAGAGGGACTGACTCTCTTTTGTAGTGATGCTGATCTACAGCACTTCAGGACCAGGTCCATCTGACTGTCATAAACACTGGAGCAGACTAGAGCTTTGCTAACACACAAACATACTCTCCTGAGGATGTTTCAAAAATGACAACAGAAAAATAACAGTAGTGACCTTATCAGCAGTGTCTTAAATGGTTTCTGAAGAGCCCCGCGGTGCGTTTCTGGTTAGCCGCGTCTTCCAAAACATAAGAAAGCCGCGGGTCTCGAATGTAAATATATCTCTCTCTCTCTCTCTCTCTCTCTCACACACACACACACACACACACACACACACACACACACACACACACACACACGGAGAACAAGGCGGAACTGTTGTTTTTCAGCATATTATAATTGCAGCAGTGAGTGAATAAAGGAGAACATTGCATGCTAGCGACATGAGGAGGTAGTAGCAGTGTAGGCCGCGGACGGCTCGGCTTTGCATCGCGCTGCTTCATCCTCCCGCATCCCCGGATTGTGCCACCAGTTTCTCCCACTCACATCTACACCGCATCCATCTCCCGTTCACACAAATTCCCGCAACAGGCCCCGCACCGAGCGCCCGTCAAAACAGCAGTGACGGATACTTACGACTGCTTGTGTGTTCGTGCAGATTGTAGCTCCTCCCTGCAATATATGTAATAGAAATAGCGCTATTTTTTTTAATCAGCACCCGACGTTGTGTTGCGCTCTAACGTTTGCTACGAACACTGCGCAACAAGCCTGGCGGCGACGTGCGTCACTTCCGGATGCATTAGCGGAAACTACGTCGGTTGGACAGACACAGCGGCGCTCAGTGGTGTGTGAGAGAGAGACAGAGAAAGAGCTCAAACAAACAAATACTTTTATATTATTATTATTATTAATAATAACTACTACTACTATTATTAATAAAAATAATAATAATAATAATAATAATAGTAGTAGCATTAGTATTATTAGTAGTAGTAGCAGTAACATCACTATTATTAGTAGTAGTATTAGATGTGGCATTATTATTATTAGTAGTATTAGTAGTAGTAGCATTATTATTATTATTATTATTAGTGGTGCTTGAAAAGCACGACTATTGTTCTCTTGCATACTTATTATTATTATTATTATTATTATTATTATTATTATTATTATTATTCCACTTTTTTCGGCGCGTAACTAGTCCCGCACCGTTTGTCGGAGGTCGACGGGTGAGGTGTCAAATCGATTTTTTTTTTTTTTTTTACATTTTTATGTACTGATAAGGAGCAGTTTGAGGCAGTTCAAACAGACTTTGTTTCAGGGTCGAACCCTTAACAGAACAACATGTTTGTGTCTCTGTAACCAGATAAACATTTTGTACTAATCTAAATGACATGAAATGACATGACCTTCTTTGACATTATCCTCAGATGAACATGAACAGAACAAGAACAAAACTATTACAAAGTTAAAATTATTAACTTCCCTCACATAGTAGTAGTAGTAGTAGTGTTTTTGCTTTTGAGTTTTTGCTTTACAGGATTCCTTTACAGATTTCTCCAGGCAACAAATATCACGGATGTCTAAAGACAATATAATATTTTAGTTATTATTTTTACCATATATGGCAGAATGTCTGTATAGTACTCAGATAAATCTGCAGCTGACATGAGTCCAGCTACAAAATCCGAATAGGCCTACTTAAAGCCTCTGTAGACTCTTTACTGAATTAAGAATGTAATATGGTTTACACGATATCTTAAAAGTACTATTTGTTATAACAGAATATCGTTTAAAGAAAACCTCTATTGAATAATTTGGTATTTAGTGCAAAGAGTAAAGCTAAACATCTTACAGGCTGTTAGAGACTATTTATATCACATTTGCTGCTAAACCCACTCTAAAGCGAAACTGTGAATTGCAAACGTGAAATTATTATTATTATTATTATTATTATTATTATTATGTATCATGATTTATAACATTAATTTGTTACATCTACAACTCTAACTGTCTTGGATAAATTAAATTAAATTTAAATTCACTGTCACGTTCATTTTTGTCCCAAGGACACTCGGTTGAACGTGTCTTTGAGGAGACTGTCATGTCCGCTGCACTTCTTTCGCCTTTTACTCTACGTGACATGAAGCTGTAAAATCTCCGTGCGCCGCTACAGGGCGCGCAAGGCTCTTTTTGTTAGTTTCCCGGCATGCACCTGTCGCTTTTGCCAGTCGTCTCGCCGCACTTAGAAACATGGCGGTTATCAGCAAATACTTGACAGCAAAGAATTCTTCGATAGCTGGCGGTGTTCTGCTTCTTCTGTATCTACTTAGGCAAAGACGAAGGTCCTCCAGACTGAACAGGTGCGTAACGCATCAGTAATCCTTCATCATTAATGTGCATAACGCCACTTTCCTACACGCCGCTTTCACCGCCACTGAGTGGAGTTAGCTTAGCTGGGTCACACTTGACCTGCAATACACAAGCTGTCAAAATGCTAACGGTCAAACTCTGGTGTGATTATTGGCAATGAATGAACACCACTATTCGTGACAGATTAAAAATTTATTTTGTTTGGTACACAATGTGTGTGTAAGGTGACTTCGGAGATTCATTTAATTATTTATTGTCAGTAAAAATGGCTCATGGACACAGTTTCAGCAGGCCGGCACAATGAGAGAAAATACCACTCACAAATCTACAAATAGTTTTTTCCTCCCAAGTAATTATACACTGCATGCATGCTTGTCAAAAGTGATTTTGGTAGTTGGCTAACATCTCAATTTTTTTTTTAAATCCCAAAACAGCAGGAAGGGTTCATCAGAACTGATCTTGAACAATGAAGTAAGTCATCTGTTTTATATATATATCATGACAAAACTGTCATTCAGTATGTGGAGTTAAAGCGACTGTGTGTTTTTGACTTATAAGCATTAGTATACGCTCAATTAAACATACAAAAATAATGCTGTATCAAAGTTCACATGTTTAACGTGAATATAGTTTCAGGTTTTGTTGCTTTTTTTTTTTTACTGACATTGTAAAAAAACAAACAAAAAAAACAAAACAACAACATTAAAACCTGGCACCATTTAAACTCTTATTACTCTGTTATTCTTGTATATTATGTAGTATTTTTCTATACTATTCTATTGTGTTATATAATATAGAGATAGATAGATAGATAATAGAAACTTTTTTTTTTCCTCCTCAAATTAACAGAAAGATCTTAAAAAAGATCGGGCAGCTGTGGACAGAGTGTTTTTTGGCCGAATCATGCGAATACTCAGGATCATGGTACCGAGACTCTTCTGTAAAGAGGTGAGGGCTTCAGAAGAGTAAAACAGTTTTGTTTATATTGTCATTAGCAATTAACACACTATGCAAGTGTAATGATAATGATGGCAGTTAGCGTTGGCTTGGTAAGGTTAAGCTGTAACTTCACAGACACCAGTTAGTATTCCTGTTTATAACCTCTACTATTAAACATCTGCATCTACGCCTAAGCATTGAGATTGGTTTTATTTTTAGATCACTACAGACATACTTGAAAGGTTTATTAACTTGTTTATTACAATTCCTCTCAGAAAAATATGACACAATAGTTTTGCATTCATAAATAATGTATATTGGAATGCATGTAAAAAATAGGACATCTTCCCAACATTGGCTATAATGTATATCAAAGAGTTTGCTAATCCTGTCATCTTTATTTTGTGCAGCCTGAAGTATTTAATGGTAGTATTTTTTTTTCCTAGTCCTGGTACCTGATCATGATTGCAGTGATGCTGGTGGCTCGGACTTACTGTGATGTTTGGATGATTCAGAATGGCACAATGATTGAAAGGTTGTATACTGATGCTTAATTTGAGTAATTTAGTGAAAAGTAAAACTAGTAAAACTTATGATAATATTTAGATAGCAAATGTAATTATCTAAACAAGTTTTGATTATATATATAATATATATTTTTTACATCTTTCACAGTGGTATTATTAGCAGAGATATCACACTGTTCAAAAGGCACTTTTATTCCTACATTACAGTCATACCAGGGGTAATGTTTCATGTGGCTTTAGCTGTGAAAATATTTCAGACTAAATGTGTGAAATTACGCTTTTGACTTAACATACGTCAGCTTGCTGATTTCAATCAAGAATATCGATTAAACAAACTAATAAACTACTTAGTGTGTTGGTTTCTCCCACTGAAATACAGATCTCCTCTGATGTTGTGTTTTTTTTTTTGGTATTGTCACACCCACAAGACAAGAAGTCTTTGTAAGGCACTGAATGTTTTTAATCAATTCTTCTCTTTAAAAACATTCTTCTCTTATTTTTGTGCATGTTGTGGTTTACAGTGCAATTATTGGTCGCTCTACAAAAGACTTCAAGAAGTATTTGTTCAACTTTATGAGAGTCATGCCCCTTGTAAGTGTCTCTCTCTCTCTCTCTCTCTTTAAAAAAAACAAAACTATTTAGCTATAACTCGGTATTCCAGATTTCTCTGTGTTTTAGTGTAAATATTTTAGTTTTCAATTTTGACACAATGTAGAATGTCAGAGGAGACCTGGCCAAATATAGATACATACTTTAACTTCTCTTTAACAGTCTAAATTAAGTATGTTCTTTTCAAATGATAAAGAACTACAGTGTTTGTGTGCATATTTAGATTGCTAGCATGTACTAACAGATAACTGTAGCTTTTCCATCCTCTTGTTGCTAACGTGATGTAGCTGCTTCAGTGTAGAATTTGAATTTTTAGTTTTACATCGTTAAATTTAATCTTTTCTGCATCTTTGCATCTGTATGAAAATGAGTAGTGGACACACAACATGCCTTTCCGCCCTGTAGATCGCCCTGGTGAACAACTTTCTGAAGTTAGGACTGAATGAACTGAAGCTCTGTTTCCGTGAAAGACTCACTAAACATCTATATGATGAGTATCTGAAGTAAGAAGCAGATTGTTTCTTTGCTAGAGTCATGATTTCAATGCCTGATTTGTCCCAGGTGCTTATATTTCTAATCATTTCAGAGGATACACCTACTACAAGATGGGAAACCTGGATAACCGAATTGCCAATGCTGATCAGCTGCTGACTCAGGATGTGGAAAAGTTCTGCAACAGTGTGGTGGAGCTGTACTCCAATCTCAGCAAAGTACAAAACATTTTAGACACGGGATTTTAATTCTGATAGCGATGCGCCAGTGTGTCAGTTGAACAAAGTTACAACCATATTTTCTCTTTTTTAGCCTCTTCTTGACATTGGACTCTACATCTTTAAGCTGACAACTGCTATTGGGGCTCAGGTAGAATTAAGCTCATTTTCTGACTGCATCTGGAAAACTTGAACCACGTGTCTAGCAGTGACTGCATTTCATGTCATCCCTGCTGTCAGGGCCCTGCTTCTATGATGGCCTACCTGCTGATCTCAGGCCTCTTCCTTACGAGGTTGAGGAGACCCATCGGAAAGATGACGGTCATTGAGCAGAAATACGAGGGCGAGTACCGATACGTCAACTCCCGGCTCATCACCAACAGGTGACCTGCAAGATTTCAGTGCTGTAACCAATAGTATGCATTTTATTGTCACAAGGTTAGTGCTTTTTAAAATCATTTGTACTTTCCTGGTGGTGTTCCTTAGTGAAGAGATTGCATTTTACAATGGAAATCTCAGAGAGAAACAGACCATTCACAGTACCTTCAAGAAGTTGGTGAGAAAGACTTCGGCTTTTATCGCACATCAAGTTCTTCAGATGTTGGAATAATTTACTGAATTGTAATTTCCTTAATGTACTTTGCTTTCAGGTTGACCACTTGCACAATTTCATATTTTTCCGCTTCTCCATGGGCATGGTAGACAGCATCATTGCTAAGTGTAAGTTAAAACTTGTTGTAAACAGACGCTTGTACTATTACGATCAGTCTCACTAAGCACAATGTTAATATGAACTTGAATGCGAATGTTCTCTCTCTGTTTGTTTTGTGTGCAGACTTGGCCACGGTAGTTGGTTATCTTGTTGTGAGCCGCCCCTTTCTAAACATGGCACATCCGAGGCACCTTCACAGCACGCATGCGGAACTGCTGGAGGTGAGCTACCTCACACACGGTTTAAAATACATTAACTAGCTAAAATACTGATAATGTAACTTTATGTAGGATCTGCTATTGCTATGCAGCATTTCTATTATTTTAACTTGCACAACGCGAAATGTAGTGAATCAAATCACCAGCAGGTGTATTCATGTCATTTTTATGAATAAATACCCAGTTTATCATCCGTATTTCATAATTTTGTAGGATTACTATCAGAGTGGCCGCATGCTACTGCGCATGTCACAAGCTTTGGGCAGGATCGTGCTTGCGGGTCGAGAAATGACCAGACTCTCAGGGTAAACTTATTTCTGTGTGTGTATGTATGTATGTATGTATGTATGTATGTATGTATGTATGTATGTATTTATTTATTTATTTCCCCCACATGTGTTTTATTTAAATTGCACCATACTAAAGACAAGACTGTCTTCATTCAGGTCTGTTAGTGACTGTCTGCAGGTGTCCTCTGATTTAACATAAATCTTTTTAAAGCAGGACTGTTGTCTTAGAAATATTAGAAAGGTTTGTGTTTTAAAGGATGCAGGGCAAATCCATGGCAGACTACACTGCAGTGTTGATTTAAATATGAGCATTTAATGATGACAGAAATCTAATTTTGTAGTCAGGAGTTTGAAGACTGTTTCTTCATGCTGTTACTGGATGATCTTGGTGTTATGATGTCGTCCCCCCCCCCAGGTTCACCACCCGTATCACAGAGCTGATGAAGGTCTTGAAAGAGCTGAACACAGGGAAGTATGAACGCACTATGGTGTCTCAGACAGAGAAAGGTGAGCTGTAATCAGTGTTGATGCCAAATTAATGAGAAAGCATTTGGTTATATTATTCTTACATAATATCTCATTTCCAGAAGCAGACTCCTTAGAAAAACTGAACCTGGTGCCTGGAAGTGGACGTATCATATTTATGGACAACGTTATCAAGTACTTATAAAACCTTTCTCTGGTTACCTTTTTCACCGTGTTTTTCAGATTACTCGCAAGCTGATTGCCGTGTATTTTATAAGAGATGTTTTATCTGTTATTCTTCCACTAGGTTTGAACATACACCCTTGGCAACACCCAATGGAGATATTTTGATTAAGGACCTCAGTTTTGAGGTACTCTTTGTATTCCTCATTTACAGAAGAGTTTATATTTTGCATAAATGTGACTTGATATCATTGTATTATATTAATTGTCTCATAGTTTATAGGGGGGAAAGCACATCAAGGGATGAATACATTTTTGAAGCGCAAAATTGCTGTTCACTATCCGCTTCTTAAGTCTGACGTCGTACAGCCATTCCGGGTCCAAACGCTCCATCAGATCCCAAAAGCCAACAGCAAAAGTTGAAAAAGATGATCTACCATTTTCTGGCTTAAGTATTTCTTAAAAAAAAAAAAAATACAACAATGTACAGGACTGCTATAACTTTGGATGTAAACGAAGATGAAAGAGGGATAGTGAAGTTAGACTAGTTGATTTATAATGATCTGCTACCCTCTGGCTAGCTACAGATGTATCGTTGGGCTAATATAAACAGCACTGCTGATGTCTTTTAGAAATGGTAGGGTGAGAGTTAAATTGTTTTCATTATAGGTGCATGTTGAGGGTCAGTCAGTCAGGTACAGCACCTGCAAGTGCCCAGTCGCAGATACAAGCGCCATCATATCATACAGCAGCTTTATTGATTTGGTTGGTATGGAAGAAGGCAAAGACACTTAAACAGACCAAATTGCAGCCAAAGAGTATCTGAAATGACACATTTGTAGTTAATGCTAATGTTGTTGCGTGGTTTGAATGATTTGCTTAATGTTATGTGGTTTAAAGCCATTGTATTACGTGAAGATGAATCATATTTGCCAAAAGCTGCTTAAATACACTCATGGTGTGCTGTAGTACTACTGAAAAATCATGATCCTAAGCTTTATAGTTTTTTGGTCTCCGAGCTATTCAAACAACAAAGGACACAGCACAGACGTGTTGGAAATACGAGAGCGGCAGCCTACGTAGTTGGACCCAGATGCGGTATTATCAGAAGCTTGTTATGTCACAGCTTAACAAGCGGATAACAGTTCCACAGTACAGTCCCAACAGCAAAGGTTTTTTTGCACAATAAAAGTGCAGTTGTTTTCTGTGGACTGTCTGTTAGAATATTTTTGCTGACTTTTATGTATGTGCAGTTCACACAGCTTTTAATTGAATACTTACTGTGTTTGTGTTTTTGTGTGTTTTCAGGTGAAATCTGGCGCAAACGTTCTGGTGTGTGGGCCCAATGGCTGTGGAAAGAGCTCACTCTTTAGAGTGCTTGGAGAAGTAATTACTTGAATTTAAAGAATGTTAAAATCATATCAAGTTATAGTTATAATTTTGTTCCTCATTCTCCTTCTGTGCAATAAACCAAGTCCTTTGTTGTCTTAAGTCTAATATGTATGCAGTACCATCAGAGAGCAGTCTCTATGAATCTCTGTTATATGAGAGAATGTTAATGTGTGGTTTCTTGGGGGGTTTTTCCCCCTTCAGCTGTGGCCTCTGTTTGGTGGGAGCTTGACCAAACCTGAGAGAGGGAAGCTCTTCTATGTCCCTCAGGTAAGATTCCTGAAAAAGAATTACTAGCAGCACCAGTAGTGTAGGGAATGTCTTAATAGTAATGTCCTTACTGTTTTTATATTTGGGTCCCTTTATAGAGGCCTTACATGACACTTGGAACACTTAGGGATCAGGTGATCTATCCTGACACCTTTGAAGACCAGAAGAAG